>NC_091987.1:5871039-6032108 GCF_044704955.1 Pristiophorus japonicus
CGCCCAGGGACACCGGAAGTGTAATTGGCAACAACAATGTTAACAGGTTACTTACTGATATAAAAAAGAGAAAGAAAATCTACTCACCAATCACCAGCCAATCACTTAACCCTTTGGCTGTGACGTCACCTTTTGATTTCTTCCCACTTCTTTTTTGATTTTTCTCCTGGCTGGAGCTGCACAAGCCACGCCTCTTATAGGCCTCACCACGCACCCCGGACTCGCCCTGCTCGAACTGCTGCTCCTCCTCCGACGTTGGGCCTCTTATAGGCCTCACCACGCACCCCGGACTCGCGCTGCTCGAACTGCCGCTCCTCCTCCGACGTTGGGCCTCTTATAGGCCTCACCACGCACCCCGGACTCGCGCTGCTCGAACTGCTGCTCCTCCTCCGACGTTGGGCCTCTTATAGGCCTCACCACGCACCCCGGACTCGCCCTGCTCGAACTGCCGCTCCTCCTCCGATGTTGGGCCTCTTATAGGCCTCACCACGCACCCCGGACTCGCGCTGCTCGAACTGCTGCTCCTCCTCCGACTAAATGAATACTTTGTATCTGTATTTACCAAGGAAGAGGATGCTGCCAAAGTCATAGTGAAAGAGGAGCTAGTTGAGCTGCTGGATGGGATAAAAATTGATAAAGAGGTGGTATTAGAAAGGCTGACTGTACTTAAAGTAGATAAGTCACCAGGACCGGATGGGATGCATCCCAGGATGCTAAGGGAAGTAAAGGTGGAAATTGCAGAGGTACTGACCACAATCTTCCAATTCTCCTTAGATATAGAAGTGGTGCCAGAGGACTGGAGAATTGCAAATGTTACACCATTGTTCAAAAAAGGATGTAAAGATAAACCCAGCAACTACAGGCCAGTCAGTTTAACCTCAGTAGTGGAGAAGCTTTTAGAAACGATAATCCGGAACAAAATTATCAGTCATTTGGACAAGTATGAATTAATTAAGGAAAGCCAGCACGGATTTGTTAAAGACAAATCATGTTGCACTAACTTAATTGAGTTTTTTGATGAGGTAACAATGAGGGCTGATGAGGGCAGTGCGGTTGATGTGTACATGGACTTCCAAAAGGCGTTTGACAAAGTGCCACATAACAGGCTTGCCAGCAAAGTTGAAGCCCATGGAATAAAAGGGACAGTGGCAACATGGATACGGGATTGTCTCAGTGACAGGAAACAGATAGTAGTGGTGAACGGTTGTTTCTCGGACTGGAGGAAGGTATACAGTGGTGTTCCCCAGGGTCGGTACTAGGACCACTGCTTTTCTTGATATATATTAATGACTTGGACTTGGGTGTACAGGGCACATTTCAAAATTTGCAGATGACACAAAACTCGGAAGTATAGTGAACAGTGAGGAGGATAGTGATAGACTTCAAGAGAACATAGACAGGCTGGTGGAATCGGCAGACACGTGACAGATGAAATTTAATGCAGAAAAATGCAGTGATTCATTTTGGTTGGAAGAACAGGGAGAGGCAATATAAACTAAAGCTTGCAATTCTAAAGGGGATGCAGGAACAGAGAGACCTGGGGGTATATGTGCACAAATCATTGAAGATGGCAGGGCAGGTTGAGAAAGTGGATAAAAAAGCATCATCATCATCATCGGCAGTCCCTCGGAATCGAGGAAGACTTGCTTCCACTGAGTTCTTAGGTGGCTGAACAGTCCAATATGAAAACCACAGTTTCTGTCACAGGTGGGACAGATAGTCGTTGAGGGAAGGGATGGGTGGGAGTGGTTTGCCGCACGCTCTTTCCGCTGCCTGCGCTTGGTTTCTGCATGCTCTCAGCGACGAGACTCGAGGTGCTCAGCGCCCTCCCGGATGCACTTCCTCCACTTAGGGCGGTCTTTGGCCAGGGTCTCCCAGGTGTCAGTGGGGATGTCGCACTTTATCAGGGAGGCTTTGAGGGTATCCTTGTAACGTTTCCACTGCCCACCTTTGGCTCGTTTGCCGTGAAGGAGTTCCGAGTAGAGCGCTTGCTTTGGGAGTCTCGTGTCTGGCATGCGAACTGTGTGGCCTGCCCAGCGGAGCTGATCAAGTGCGGTCAGTGCTTCGATGCTGGAGATGTTGGCCTGGTCGAGGACGCTAACGTTGGTGCGTCTGTCCTCCCAAGAGATTTGTAGGATCTTGCGGAGACATCGTTGGTGGTATTTCTCCAGCGACTTGAGGTGTCTACTGTACATGGTCCATGTCTCTGAGCCATACAGGAGGGCGGGTATCACTACAGCCCTGTAGACCATGAGCTTGATGGCAGTTTTGAGGGCCTGGTCTTCAAACACTCTTTTCCCCAGACGGCCGAAGGCTGCACTGGCGCACTGGAGGCGGTGTTGGATCTTGTCGTCAATGCCTGCTCTTGTTGATAGGAGGCTCCCGTGATAAGGGAAGTGGTCCACGTTGCCCAGGGCCTGCATGTCATTGTGGAGCAGGCGGAGGATGGTGACGTACTTTTGGGGGCATCTGAAACGGAGGAGGACGCTCCATAGACCCTCGCGATTGACAGTGTCAAAGGCCTTTGTAAGGCCGAAAAAGGCCATGTATAAGCTGGCACTGTTCCCTGCATTTTTCCTGCAGCTGTCGTGCTGCAAAAATCATGTCCGTTGTGCCCTGAATGGGACGAAATCCGCACTGCGAAAAGCACACGGGATCCTGGGCTTCATGAATAGAGACATAGAGTGTAAAAGCTTGGGTATTATGCTGAACCTTTATAAAACACTGGTTCAGCTGCAACTGGAGTATTGTGTCCAATTCTGGGCACCGTACTTTAGGAAGGATGTGAAGGCCTTAGAGAGGGTTCAGAAAAGATTTACAAGAATGGTTCCAGGGATGAGGGACTTCAGTTGTGTGGATAGACTGGAGAAGCTGGGGTTGTTCTCCTTAGAGCAGAGAAGTTTGAGAAGAGATTTTATAGAGGTGTTCAAACTCATGAGGGGTCTGGACAGAGTAGAGAGAGAGAAACTGTTCCCATTGGCGGAAGGGTCGAGAACCAGAGGACACAGATTTAAGGTGATTGGCGACATGAGGAAAAACTTTTTTATGCAACAAGAGGTTAGGTTCTGGAATGCACGGCCTGAAAGGGTGGTGGAGGCAGATTCTGTTACGTATGTAAACTTTATAATAGTGTAAGACTTGCCACCAGGGGGCGCACCTGTTGGAGACCCAAGGGTCACCTGCACACCTCGAGCAAGCAAGTATAAAAGGTTGTCTGCCATGCTGCTTCAGCACTCTGGAGTTTGATTAAAGAGACTAAGGTCACACCAGTTTGAGCTTACAGCATACAGTCTTGTGGAGTTATTCTGAACATAACAGATTCAATCTCAGCTTTCAAAGAGGAATTGGATAAGTACCTGAAGGAAAAACATTTGCAGGGCTACGGGGAAAGGGCGGGGGAGTGGGACTAGCTGAAACGCTCTTGCAGCAATCCGGCACGGGCTCGAATAGCCAAATGGCCTTCTTTTGTGCTGGAACCATTCTATGATTCTGTGTGAATAATTCAGGAGAACCGAATAGACAGTCACCTTACAAAATACGAAATACAGACAGAAAAAGACCAGCTCGTCCAATGCGTCTGTCTCATTCAATCTTGTTACTTAGTTGCAACACGGCCTCCAATAATCCCCATCCACCAGCAGCCATGTAATCTGGGAGTGGCCAATACATATATTTATAAATATCTCAGGTCAATTCCTCCCTGACCCCCAAAGGTCATCAAAACAAGTTCCAGGAGATAATAAATGACCACGGGGTGCATTGTCCAACATCCCACCTACATTTTGTACGCAGCTTTTTTAACCTCCTCCAGGAACTTGTCAAGCTCCCAATTGAACATTTTCCGCAAATTTGCATCCACTGCACTAACAAGCATAAGAATATAAGAAATAGGAGCTGGAGTTTGCCATTCGGCCCCTCGAGCTCCACCATTCAACAAGATCATGGCTGATCTTCTATCTCAACTCCCCCTTCCCACATATCCCCATATCCTTTAGTTCCCAAAAGTTTATTGGTCTCTGTCTTGAATATACTCAATGACTGAGCATCCACAGCTCTCTGGGGTAGAGAATTCCAAAGATTCACAACCTTTTAAGTGAAGAAATTTCTCCTCATCTCAGTCCTAAATGTCCAACCCCTTATTCTGAGAATTTAATCCTGTGTTCTAGATTCTCCAGCCAGGGGAAACATTTTCTCAGCATTAACCCTGTCAAGCCCCTTAAGAATTGTATATGTTTCAATTAGATCACTTCTCTCCTAAACTCGAGGGAATATAGGACTAGTCAACTCTCCTCATAGGTCAATGCCCTCATCCCAGGAACCAGTTTAGTGAACCTTGGTTGCACTCCCTCTAAGGCAAGTATGTCTTTCCTTAGGTAAAGAGACCAGAACTGTACACAGTACTCCAGGTGTGGCCAGACGAGTTTTGATAGAGGTGTTCGAAATCATGACGTGTCTAGACAGAGTAATTGTAGAGACGGTTCTCAATGCCCTGTATAATTTTAGTAAGACTTCTTTACTCTTATACTCTAATCCCTTTGAAACAAAAGCTAAAATACAATTTTTTTTCCTAATTGCTTGCTGTACCCATAAGAACATAAGAAATAGGAGCAGGAAGGAGTAGGCCATTTGGCCCCTCGAGCCTGCTCCTCCATTTAATAAGATCATGGCTGATCTGATCATGGACTCAGCTCCACTTCCCTGCCTGCTACCCATAACCCTTATCGCTCAAAAATCTGTCTATCTCCGCCTTAAATATATTAAACGACACAGCCTCCACAGCTCTCTGGGGCAGAGAATTCCACAGATTTACAACCTTCTGAGAGAAAAAATTTCTCTTCATCTCCATTTTAACTGGGCGGCCCCTTATTCTAAGACGATGAGCTAGAACTTCCACCTTTATGCTTATCGCCCAAAAATGGGCGTTATTTCCGGCGTGGGCAGTAAAAAAGGGTTTTCAGATCGCCGGCTTCTCGCCCATTCTCAAAACACCGAGTTTACATTTTTGAAAATGGGCGTTACCACGAGTGATATCAAATACGCGGTAGCGTTAAATTTTTTTGACCTTCTGCTGTAAAGTGTGGCCGTGCTTAGCAACGGCAAGGCAACGCTCGATTCCTGCGATTCAGGAGGTCAAGGGTCACCATGACATGCTCAGAAGAGGAGACAGAGAGGGAGCTCAGAGGGACTGAAGGTGTGTCTGAATGTGGTGTGGCTGCTTTGGGAGGAAGGAGGGAGAGTTTAGAGCTTCACAGCAAATAGGCAAACAAAAAGTAGCTGTTACCAGCCACATATTTGACCGAATTTGCCCAAAAATGGAGGGAGAGGAGGAGGCATCACAGCACGCTGTGGGGACTGACACTGGAGAGATCAGTGAGGTGGGAGAGGAATACATTGGAGGGCGCAAAAGAGCCAGGAGGTTCTCGGACGAGGCAAATGCCTCCCTCCTGCAGGAGGTTGAGTTACGCTGGGGTGATTTGACACAGGGAGGGCGTGGGAAGCCCACCCCAAAGGCCTACCAGAGGATATGGACCGAGATAGCAGAGGTGGTCTCGTCAGCGACCAACGAGGTTCGTGAGGGCAACCAATGCCGCAAACGATGGAACGACCTTGTGAGATCCGCAAGAGTAAGTATTACATTGATTTACATGTACTTCTGTATTTATATAATTTGATTTGTAACAGTCATGAGTGACTATCAGCAGATGTGAGGTCTTCCACTTTTACCGGGAATGTTTTACTTAAAGCCTGCGGTCACGGTGCACGTCTTTAGGTGAGGAATGATAATTATCAGAATAATCATGATTACATCTGTCGGTTATGTGTTGTATCAGTCTCTGTGACAGTACCTAGCAATGATATCACGCAATGATCTCATGGTATGTCACCCTGTCACCTTTTACAGAAGAAGCTATCGACGATGAGGTCCGTGTAGAGGCGAACGGTTGGGGGGGTCCACCAGTCCCCAGCGACATCACTGAGATGGAGGACTCGTGGGGAAGCAGCCACGGACAGCCACGGACGCACCTGCAGACCTTGAAGTGATGCCACGTGACTAAAGCTTACACCATTGAGTGATGTAAAGTCAATAGATGCTACACCCACTCATATCCGAACAGTCATATATGATAGATGATTTCTAAAAGTGTCATAGAAATAATGCTGGCCTAATTCAAATCATTGCAATGCACAATGTGTTGATGGTCATGAAATGTGATGTCTGTGATGATTTTGAGAGCGGTGGTGCTTTTGTCGTGCATATGCTGTGTGTAGCGTTGGACTCACCTTGTGACCCGAGCACCCTCTTCTCCTCTAATAACCTCATTTGTGTTTTGCAGCTCAGCCAGCAGCGCGGCCCCAGGCAAGGTCACAGAGGCCAGAAGGTGGGGGCACGGGGCAGGAGTCGCGGGAAAACCCTACTACATCTGGTGCTGAGGGGCCCCCGATTGTCGCCCGTCAATCTGCTGGGTCTGTTTTCGACGGATGAGAGTGCAGACTTCGAAGAACCTGCATCGCCACACTCCAGAAGCCATTCCACCCCAAGGCCATCTAGTGGTCCTCCGGTTCATTCCCACCTCCACTCTGGAGGTACCGGCCCCAAGCACCTCACCACAGGGCACCCCATTTGTCCCCAGGACAGCGCTGACCCCGCGGAGGCCTCGTGGACGCGGCAGGTCTGTTCCACGAGCGCGACATGAGAGCGGAGAGATGGTACAGTTGTTCAGGAAGACTGTAGACATTGGTGACCAGCTCATCGAAGCATTGGGGGGCATATCCCGATACCTGGCCACCATGTCCGAGTACATTCCATGCATGGCGGAGTCCCTAGATGCGATAGCCAGGAACACTGCTGCCACAGGCCTCCCAGTGGTCCCCGAGCACGGCACTCCACCCCTAGGTTCCGCACCACCACTGCGAACGACAGATGAGAGCAAGGACCAAGATCCTGCTGCTGCATCAGAGAATGTTTCCCCCTTGTCACCCCCTACTCCCGTATCCGTGCAACAACCGGCTCTGCCTTCATCCCCCACAATGAGGCACCGCCTGAGGAGCTCCTCGGCCAGGCGGAATGGAGCGAGGAGGGGAAGGGGTAGAGGTGGGGAGAAGAAGGAGAGGGAGGAAGGAAAGTGAGGTGCATGTGAGCAGGTGATGGCTGTGTTCTATCTCCATCTGGGTGTATGCAATTTGTTGCAATGTATGGGGGCTGGGGACCACGCTCCTGCTTTGCCTTTGTATTCTGTGTTGCTCGACATGTTGAACATGTGATTGATGGTGGAAAAAGTGGGGTGTGGGCGGGGATTGGGTGTTATTGGCTGTGATACTTCTGATTTCAGACCAATGTTCGTAAACTTTTGTTATTGAACATAACCTTGTTGTGCATTGTCTCATTGTCTCATTGTCTCATAGCTGGACTGTTACACGCTGGTGACTCCTTACCATGAAAAGGTTAAATACAACTTAACATCAATCAATGTAAACTTTAACTGGCACCAAGCTGATGGGCACCATTGATGTCTGAGCTGCACACACACAGCAGTGTGTCAGCGTTGTCACTCACATCAGCGCCTTTTCAGGCAAATCTTTCTGATATCAGCTCCTCACGTAAGAGTGGGATTTAACAAATACCAGCCACACCGCTGGCGTTCTTTCCGGTTCGTTCCACTTTTTGTAGGCGTTTTTTTGAGCGAGCGATATTATGGCGATATGTGTGCGAGGTGGTGAAATTTAAGATGGGCGATCTCCATGGTTGCTAGTTTGGGTAAATATGCTCTTTACGACAAAATACAGTGGATGGGCATTCATATTGAATCTCGCCGTTAATTCCGTGTGGAAAGTAACGCTGGGCAATATGATGGGCATTGATTTCGCCCATTCTGCTGATTCCGCCCAAAGAAAGTGGGCAGGCAGTGATATTTTTTCTCGGCATTAAGCCCATTCGGAAAATAACGCTCGGCGATAAATCTCCTAAAAAAGCCCGTCAGTTTCCATTTTGTGCCAAAATGGGCGATATATGGGCGTTATACGTCATTTCAGCGGTAAAATGGGCATTAGTGGGCATTAAGCATGCAAAGTATAGGAGCAGTGAGGTCTTACTGCAGTTGAACAGGGCCTTGGTGAGGGCTCACCTGGAATATTGGGTTCAGTTTTGGTCTCCTAATCTGAGGAAGGACATTCTTGCTGTTGAGGGAGTGCAGCAAAGGTTCACCAGACTGATTCCAGGGATGGCAGGACTGACATATGAGGAGAGACTGGATCAACTGGGCCTTTATACATTGGAGTTTAGAAGAATGAGAGGGGATCTCATCGAAACATATAAGATTCTGATGGGACGGGACAGGTTAGATGCGGGTAAAATGTTCCCGATGTTGGGGAAGTCCAGAACCAGGGCACACAGTCTTAGGATAAGGGGTAGGCCATTTAGGACTGAGATGAGGAGAAACTTCTTCACTCAGAGAGTTGTTAACCTGTGGAATTCCCTGCCGCAGAGAGTTGTTGAGGCCAGTTCGTTGGATAAATAAAGAGGGAGTTAGATATGGCCCTTACGGCTAAGGGGATCAAGGGGTATGGAGAGAAAGCAGGAAAGGGGTACTGAGGGAATGATCAGCCATGATCTTATTGAATGGTGGTGCAGGCTCGAAGGGCCGAATGGCCTACTCCTGCACCTATTTTCTATGTTTTCTATGTTAAAAAAAGTGGCGGTCCTAGCCCATAGGACCTGAAATTCATCGACATACCGCACACTACCATCCGCTGACCGCCGGCTCTCCAACCTAAAAATGCAAGTTTGGTCATAAAACATACCGGCGATATACCGCTCGGCGGAACATTCATCATTGACATACCGCCGAGCGGTATGCACACCGTCCGCCATGTAGAACCGTCCGCATACCACCCAAAAAATGCAATTTTCATGACATATCACCGACATAGCACCAGAGCTGCATACCGTCCTGGAGAAGGTGTTTTTACTCGATCTTAAGTGGGCGGGAATGGGCGGTAGTGCTCGGAGCCGCCATTTTGAAATCGGGAACAGTCAGCTAAAGCAGCCCCTCACTGTTTCTGAGGTGAACAGTGACTTTACAGTGCGATTTACAGTGGGAAAGGTATTTTTATTGCTACTGAGTAAATTATTAAGATCAAAGGCATTTCAGTTATATTTTTTTGTCATTGAAAAATATTCTGGAGATTTAAAAAGAATGGGGCCTGTACTATCTTATCCTGTATTGCTAACTACCTGTCTAATAGAAACATAGAAAATAGGTGCAGGAGTAAGCCATTCGGCCCTTCTAGCCTGCACCGCCATTCAATGAGTTCATGGCTGAACATGCAACTTCAGTACCCCATTCCTGCTTTCTCGCCATACCCCTTGATCCCCCTAGTAGTAAGGACTTCATCTAACTCCTTTTTGAATATATTTAGTGAATTGGCCTCAACAACTTTCTGTGGTAGAGAATTCCACAGGTTCACCACTCTCTGGGTGAAGAAATTCCTCCTCATCTCGGTCCTAAATGGCTTACCCCTTATCCTTAGAGTGTGTCCCCTGGTTCTGGACTTCCCCAACATTGGGAACATTCTTCCTGCACCTAACCTGTCTAACCCCGTCAGAATTTTAAACGTTTCTATGAGGTCCCCTCTCATTCTTCTGAACTCCAGTGAATACAAGCCCAGTTGATCCAGTCTTTCTTGCAGGATCCGGATGGGAGAAGGTTTATTGAGCAGAGTTATCAGGGTAATGGAGGAGGTTGCAGACTGGTGAGGAGGAGGAGGCTTTACTCCCAAAGCATTTTCAGGGAGAAGCGTTCATACTTGGACCTGATCGATCGATAGTGCGTTCGAAGAATGCGCTTCCAAAAAGAGGTGATCAATGAGATTTGCCAGCTCATTAAGGCAGACCTGCAGCCCAGTACCACCAACATTACCGCACTCTCTGTCGAGGTGAAGGTGACTGCGGCACTTTCCTTTCAGGCATCACCTGGGGGCATGTGCTGTATTTCTCAGTACGCTACTCATCGCTGCATTCGACAGGTAACTGAAGCACTGTATGCACGCTGGATGGAATTTATAAACTTCCCAATGACTAAGGAGGCACAGAGTAAGAGGGTTTGGGATTTGCACACATTGCAGGCTTCCCCAAGGTGCAGGGTGCTGTTGACTGTACCCATATTGCCCTGTGAGCACCATTACAGGAGGTGGAGGTGTACCGAAACTAAATGGGATTGCATGTCCTCAATGGCAGCTCGTATGCGACCAGACACAGCGCATAATGACAGTGAATGCCTACTTTCCAGGGAGCATCCATGATGCGCACATCTTGCGTGAGAGCACTGTGTGTGACCTGTTGAAATCTGAGCCACAAGGTAAATGCTGGAAGCTGGGGGACAAAGGGTACGGCCTCACCACCTGGCTCTTGACCCACCCCCCCCCCCACTGTGGAACCCTCAGACAGAAGCTAAGCAACAATATGATCATCATCATAGGCAGTTCCTCGAAAGAGGGTGACTTGCTTCTACGCCGACAAGGGATGAATTCACAGGTGTTTCAATAAAGGACCTAATATTCCCGGTCCTGAACTACATCCTGAAGGGTGGACGATGCCTGTGCGTGGATTTTTTTTAACGTGTGGTGGCCGTTACACACCAGCCACCACACGGGCTCGACAGAGCTAGGCCTTGGTCCAGTGGCAAGGGTTAACCAGTGACTGGAGACCAGCTCTGCTGCACGGACCCAGTGCGCGCACATATCGCAGTGTGGGCTGGGCCCGTGCTGACCCTGGACCCTTGCCTCTTCTGGGCCCCGAACTCACGGCTCTCCTGGGCCCCCGATCACATCCCTCGACGAACGCTTGCCGCTCCTTCGCCCTGACCTCACCGATCCTGCTGTACCTGCCCGCACTACAGTCAGCCGTCGCCCTCCTGCAGCAGCACACCATCGCACACTTGTCCCTCCAATGGCCCCAGCCTGCTGATGGTCTTGCAGGCCGGGACCGTGCCGATTTCCGGTATAACGATATAATATAGACACACGTAATATTATTGAAAAGACAATTGGACAATTCTGGAGGCAGGCTGCAATACCACCCTGAGCAGGTTGCTCAGTTCACAGCGGTGTGCTGCATGTTGCATCATTTAGCAATCGTGCGGGGACAGGAATTGCCACGGGACTGCGGGACCACCTGAGGAGAGAATGCTGGAGACAGAGGAGGAAGAAGAGGAAAATGAAGGGAAGGAGGATGAGGAGTGTTGTGTCCTTACACTCGACTGTAAATCAGCACGAGGCACATACTGCAGACAAGGTCACTCTGTGTCCTGTATCTTTATTCACAGGACCAAGGAATGATGACCCTGCGTGGGACCTCCCTTTATATACCTGGATGACCAGGTGAGGAGTGTCTCCACAAGTTCACCCCCTGTGGTCAAGGTGTGCATTTCTGAGGTGTATACAGTGTTGTTAAATGAAGGTTACAGTTACATGAAGATTACATACATGACATCACCTCCCCCCCAACATCTTTGGGTCAAAGATTGAGTCTTTCAGGTGGTCGACGCTCTCTCGTGGAGCGCCGCAGTTGGGGCTCTGGTTGTTGAGCCTTGGCATGCGTCTCTGTCACCTGTGGTGATTCCGGCCTGTCCGGGCTGGCCGCAGGGACTGTGCATGCTGCTGAATGTTCTTGTTGCTCGTTCACTGGCGGTGGTGTGGGCAACATCTCATGATCTTCCTCAGGTTCCTCAGTGTCCATGCTGAACCTTTTTTTTACTTGCTTGCGGCATATCTGTCCATTGTTGAGTCTGACCACTATGACCCTATTCCCCTCTTTACCAATCACAGTACCCTCAAGCCACTTGGGCCCCAAAGCGTGATTAAGAACAAATACAGGGTCATCGATTTCTATCCATCTCCCCTTTGAGTTACGGTCATGGCACTCATTTTGTGACTGGCGCTTGCCCTCAACAATGTCTGACAGGACTGGATGAATGAGGGACAGCCGAGTTTTAAGTGTACGTTTCATGAGTAGTTCCGCTGGTGGGACTCCCGTGAGCGAATGCGGGCGGGACCTATAGGCCAGCAGGAGGCGCGATAGGTGGTACTGAAGGGAGGGTCCTTGAATCCGGAGCATGCCCTGTTTTATGATTTGGACCGCACATTCCGCCTGGCCATTGGACGCCTGCTTGAACGGTGCTGTCCTGACATGTTTGATGCCATTACCCGACATGAACTCCCGGAATTCATAGTTAGTGAAACATGGGCCGTTGTCGCTAACCAGGATGTCCGGCAAGCCGTGGGTCGCAAAGACCGCACGCAGACTCTCCACAGTGGTGGATGTCGTGCACGAATTCAATATGATGCACTCGATCCATTTCGAGTATGCATCAACAACACTGAGGAACATTTTTCCCATGAACGGGCCCACGTAGTCTACGTGAATACATGACCATGGCTTGGTGGGCCAGGGCCACGGGCTGAATGGGGCCTCCCTGGAGGCATTGCCCAGCTGGGCACACGTCGTTCACCTGCGAGCACAGTGCTCCAGGTCTGCATCAATTCCCGGCCACCATACATGTGACCGGGCAATGGCCTTCATTAGCACAATGCCTGGGTGCTCGCTGTGGAGCTCCCTGATGAATGCCTCCCTAGCCTTCTGGGGCATAACTACCCGGCTGCCCCATAGAAGGCAGTCAGCTTGGATGGAGAGTTCATCCATCCGTCTGTGAAACGGTCTGACCTCCTCGGGGCATGCTACATGTGCGGGCGCCCAATCCCCAGTCAGGACACATTTCTTAATCAAAGATAGGAGGGGATCTCTGTTGGTCCAGATTTTGATCTGGCGGGCTGTGATGGGGGAGCCTGCGCTGTCAAAGGCTTCAACAGCCATGACCAGCTCAGCGCTTTGCTCCGCTGCCCCCTCAGTGGTGGCCAGTGGAAGCCTGCTGAGCACGTCAGCGCAATTTTCGGTGCCTGGCCGGTGCCGTATGGTGTAGTCATACGCAGCCAGCGTGAGAGCCCATCACTGTATGCGAGCTGACGCATTGGCATTTACAGCTTTGCTGTCTGACAACAGGGATGTTAACGGCTTGTGGTCTGTTTCTAACTCGAACCTTCTGCCAAAAAGGTACTGGTGCATCTTTTTCACCCCGTAGACACATGCGAGTGCTTCCTTTTCAATCATCCCATATCCCCGTTCTGCTTGGGAGAGCGACCGGGAGGCATAAGCCACAGGTTGGAGTTGGCCCTCATCATTACTCTGCTGCAACACGCACCCAACCCCATAGGATGATGCATCACATGTCAGAACCAATTTCATACAGGGGTCGTACAGGGTCAACAGCTTATTAGAACAAAGCAGGTTCCGTGCCCGATTGAAAGCCCGTTCCTGACAGACCCCCCAAAACCAATCGCAACCCTTACGCAGGAGCACGTGTAGCAGCTCTAACAATGTGCTTAAGTTCGGCAGAAAGTTCCCGAAATAGTCCCAGAAATGAACACAACTCCGATGTGTTGTCGGGCCTGGGCGCACGACGGATCACTTCCGTTTTGGATTCGGTCGGCCGGATCCCGTCTGCAGCAACTCTCCTGCCCAAAAACTTAGAACTCTGGGGCAAAAAACACACACTTGGACTTCTTTAGTCGCAGGCCTACCTAGTCCAGTCGGCGTAGCACCTCCTCCAGGTTGTCGAGGTGTTCCTCGGTGTCTCGACCCGTGATAAGGATGTCATCCTGAAATACGATTGTTCCGGGGATGGATTGAGCAGGTTTTCCATGTTCCTTTGAAAGATAGCGGCCGCTGACCGAATGCCAAACGGACACCTGTTGTAGACAAACAGCCCCTTGTGCGCGGTGATGGTGGTCAGTAGCTTGGATTCTTCGGCCAGTGCCTGGGTCATGTATGTAATGTGTGTAGCACTCAAATCACTGACTCCACACAGTCTGGTGTTGTGGTAACTGCTGTGACCTTAGTCCTTTATTGTGTAACTCCAGAGTGCCCCTCAGGTGTGGTGGGCAGCCTTTTATACTCTGTCTCGCAGGTACTTTCAGGTCTCCCACCACAGTGCCCCTTGTGGTGCACCATTGTACTTATACATTTAATGTACCTGGACAATACATAACATTTCACTCCCACCCCACCACCCAGTTCCAAAAGCCATTGCCGGTAACCTTGGCCTTGTTCGTCCTGGTTGGTTTGTGAGTGTGAGTCCCTGACCATTCTATTCCCTCTTCCCCCCCCCCCCATGTAGAGATTATGCTTATACATGGGTGATGAAGTACACGAGTATAACCTCCAACAGAAACATAGACAGTACATTTGTATGGTACGTATGATATATGGTACAGATGTTATGTCAAAAGGTTGCAGGTGGACTGAACAGTTATTTAATCCCAGCTCCACTGGGTGAGGTACGATGGCAGTGTACTGCCCCTTTTTGCCCGAGGTGATGGGCTGTGCTGAGACAGGATATCGCAACTAGTGCGTTGCCTCTGTTCTCAGTAGTCGCCTTAGCGGCTCATCTGCAGCCGCTGAACCCTTGCATGAATCACATAAATTCGAAAATCGCATTGGCCCCTTAGGCATGTTAGTCACGGACCCATTAACCCTTTTACTTGTACCTCGTGGTATTAACTCTTCGTAAATCATTCATATCCATCATTTTAAACACAGTAACCATTCAGCATCAAAATATCAACTCTTATCCTAAATCACTACATCACACAAATCACATTACACATTTAGACTCGCTCTTGCCTCACAAAAGTCTTTTTGTGGGGACCGCCAACGGTGTAAGGCCCTTTTAAGGCTCCCGGGTGCATTTCCCTTTTAAGGCGCCACCTTGTGGTTCCCACGAGGCTTCCCTTGGGCGCCGCCATTTTAGTTGTACTGCTTGCTTTTGTTCTTTGCAGCCACGAGGCTCGCCACCATCTTGAGCTCGCTGGCCTGACGTTTTGCTGCAGTTAAGAAGGGATAGAGGGGATAAAGAAGAGAGAAAAAAAAAGAAAAACGACCAAGAACAAGTCGCGGCCCTGACTGATGCTGCAGCCGCTGGAACGGCTCCTCCTGCTGCCGTCGCTCAAACCGAGGCTCCCAGCAAGAAGAGGAATGTGATGAATGGCTCCCTGAAGCAGATCAAGGGCACGGGCGCCTCGGACTCCTTCAAAATCGCTACGACGGATCCCCAGGGGAAGGAAGGTGAAGAAGCCGGCAGCCAAGAAAGCAGCAGCCAAGAAATCTCCAGCGACAAAAGCAGCAGCCAAGAACAATTCGATCATTGTCCCTGTGGCCTCCGCAACTGCCATAACTGCTGCTGTATCCGCCGCTCTGGCTCTTATGCCTACTCGAGTAGCTGTCGCGTTCTCCCGAGTTATGCCAGCCGCCTCCATAGCCTCCTCTGCCTCCATAGCCTCCTCTGCCTCCATAGCCTCCTCTGCCTCCGTGGCCTCCTCTGCCTCCGTGGCCTCCTCTGCCTCCGTGGCCTCCTCTGCCACTGTGGCCTCCTCTGCCTCCGTGGCCTCCTCTGCCTCCGTGGCCTCCTCTGCCTCCGTGGCCTCCTCTGCCTCCGTGGCCTCCTCTGCCTCCGTGGCCTCCTCTGCCACCGTGGCCTCCTCTGCCTCCGTGGCCTCCTCTGCCTCCGTGGCCTCCTCTGCCTCCGTGGCCTCCTCTGCCTCCGCGGCCTCCTCTGCCTCCGTGGCCTCCTCTGCCTCCGTGGCCTCCTCTGCCTCCGTGGCCTCCTCTGCCTCCGCGGCCTCCTCTGCCTCCGTGACCTCCTCTGCCACTGTGGCCTCCTCTGCCTCCGTGGCCTCCTCTGCCTCCGCGGCCTCCTCTGCCTCCGTGGCCTCCTCTGCCTCCGCGGCCTCCTCTGCCTCCGTGACCTCCTCTGCCTCCGTGGCCTCCTCTGCCTCCGTGACCTCCTCTGCCTCCGTGACCTCCTCTGCCACTGTGGCCTCCTCTGCCTCCGCGGCCTCCTCTGCCTCCGCGGCCTCCTCTGCCTCCGTGACCTCCTCTGCCACTGTTGTCCCAGTAACTGCCGCCTCTCCTGCGGCCGCCGTAGCCGCCACCATCGTCGCCCGACTTTTTCTCCGCCCCCCCCCCCCCCGATTTGTCGGCCATCGATGGGTTTGCCGTTCAACGCCTGCTCTCCCAGGGTCTGCTCGTCTGTGCGTGGCTTCTTTCTCCTCCAGCTCGGTCGGCACTGCTCTTTGGGAACCCGGGGGACAGCGGTCTGTGGAGGAATGAAGTCTTCCCAGCTCCCACGGACCTTCCCCATCCACCTCCTGCAGAGTAACGTCGGCCCATCGCCTGCAATGACCCACAAAGGTAAACCGTGCATCTCGCCCCCGTGAGATACCTGCACATCCGCTCTGCCAAGAACAGGTATCAGTTCCCTGGTGTAGGTACGCAGCTTTGCCGTGACCGGGACCAGCTTGGGTCGTGCAGTTGGGTTGATCCACAGTGTATCAAAAGTTCTCTGACTCATCAACGACTGACCCGATCCAGTGTCCACTTCCATACTCACTGGGACTCCGTTAATCTTGACTTCCATACTCACTGGGGCTGAATCGTCGGTACACGTGTACAGTCCAAACACCTCATCTTCTTCTGCCTGCTCCTCGCTGGATAGTGGATCATCCCCCATCTCCTCAGCCACACGGTGAGTCAGGTTTATTTTGCACATACGCTGAAGGTGGCCTTTCGTGTGGCAGGTATTGCACGTGTACTCCGCAAACCTGCACCGGTGAGCCCCATGGCTTCCTCCGCAACGCCAGCATGGTGCTACTCGATTAGCCCCCCTCGGCGGACTCTGAATTCCCAGACCCCGAGGTCCATGATCCCTGCCCTGGGCAGAGCCACGTTCTGCAGTTTTGTCCATGGTGGGCGCTATCCTGTGGACAGTGCCTGCCGGGTTCAAGACCATGTGGATCATCTGCTTGGTGCTGCAAGTCGAGGTCATATGTGCCCGGCTGATGTTGATGGCTTGCTTCAGGATGACTGTAGGTTCTGTGGATTGCAGCCTGTGAAGGAGACCCTCATGGCCAATCCCCAAAACAAAAACATCCCGCAACGCCTCATCAAGGTGTGTGCCAAAATCACATGGCGCCGCGAGTCTCCTGAGGTCCGCAGCATATTTGGTGACATCCTGGCCCTCAGGTGTGCAGTGGTGGTAGAATTTGTGCCGGGCCGTGAGGATGCTCTCCTTCGGTTTCCGTTGGTTACGAATGAGTGCAATCAGCTCCTCATATGACTTGTCCTTGGCGCTCGCGGGTGCCAGCAAATCCCTGACGAGACAGTAAACCTCATCGCCACAACTGGAAAGCAATATCACCTTAAGCTTATCTCTCAGTGCGTCTGTGTTCCCCGTCAGGTCGTTTGCTGTGAAGTAGTACTCGAGCCTTTCCGTGAAGGCCTCCCAATCATTGCCCACCGTAAAATCCTTTAACGAGCCCAGAGTAGCCATGGTTGCGTGAAGTTCGTCCGTGTCCTCGTCGCCAATGCAATGTATGTAGCACTCAAATCACTGACTCCACACGGACTCGTGTTGTAGTAACTGCTGTGACCTTAGTCCTTTATTGTGCAGCTCCAGAGTGCCCCTCAGGTGTGGTGGGCAGCCTTTTATACTCTGTCTTGCAGGTACTTTCAGGTCTCCCACCACAGTGCCCTCTGTGGTGCACCATTGTACTTATACATTTAATGTACATGGACAATACATAACAATGTAGGCTGAAGTGAGGTCCAACTTGGTGAACAGCTTGCCGCCTGCCAGTGTGGCAAAAAGATCCTTTGCTCTCGGAAGCGGGTATTGTTCTTGTAGTGACACTTGATTGATGGTGGCCTTGTAGTCGCCACAGATCCTGACCGAGCCATCCGTTTTTAGGACAGTGACGATGGAGCTTGCCCAGTCGCTGAATTCAATGGGCGAAATTATGCCCTCTCTTAGCAACCTGTCCAACTCACTCTCAATTTTCTCCCGCATCACATACGGCACAGCTCTGGCTTTATGGTGCACTGGTCTGGCATTCGGAATGATGCGTATCACTATCTTGGTACCTTTGAAAGTACCGACACCAGGTTGAAATAGTGACTCAAACTTTTGTAGGACCTGTGAGCATGAACTTCACTCCACAGATGAAATGGCGTGCACATCACCCCATTTCCAGTTCATCTCGGCTAGCCAGCTCCTCCCCAAAAGCGCGGGACCATTTCCCGGGACAATCCAGAATGGCAGCCGGTTCTCTGATCCATTATGTGTGACCACCAACATTGCACTGCCTAACACTAGGATGATCTCTTTGGTGTACGTCCGTAATTGCATGTCAATACGTTCTAGTTTGGGTCTGCTAGCTCTGAGTGGCCATAGTTTCTCAGATTGTTGGACACTCATAAGTGACTGGCTGGCTCCTGTGTCCAGCTCCATGCGTACCGGGATGCTGTTTAACAGTACTCTCATCATCATAGGTGGGGTTTTTGTGTATGAGCTGTGGATGTTTGCCACCTGAACCCGCTGAACTTCAGCGTCCATTGCTGTGTCCCAGGCATACCCCTGCCTTGCAGACCCCTCTTGTGGTTCATCCGCTTCGTAAACCAGCCTCGCTGCGGGCTTCCTGCACATTCTGGCCAAATGTCCACTCAAGTTACAATTTCTGCAGATGAATTGTTGAAACCTGCAGGTTTTCGCAGCATGTCTGCCACCGCATCTTGAGCATGAGCTGAGATTGTTGTGAACAAAAGGGCTGTTACCAGGCATTCCTCTCTGATTGCCTCTTTGATTACTCTTGAGCACTCTGTTAGTGGGTGTCAATGGCCCCATCCCGGGACGTATTGTCCCTTGTGATGGTGTAAATGTCCGTTCAACCTGCCATTGTCTCTGTTGAGGACCCACCCTATAGTCTGTTACTGCCTGGTTGGTGTTAAATTGCCCTTGCCTGCCTGCGGGGTTCTGAGTCGCGTTTACCATGTTAACTCCCTGCTCCATCGCCACGTTGGGAGCAGAGTTGCGTACGTATATGATCTTGGTTTCCTCCTCCCCCGCCATGAAGGTTTGAACCATCAACGCCGCTGCTTCCAAGGTCAAGTCCTTGGTCTCAATTAGCTTCCTAAAAATCCCAGCATGACCTATGCCCTCAATGAAGAAATCCCATAACATCTCCCCCCTGCAGGCGTCTGTGAACTTACAGAGGCTGGCCAAGCGCCGGAGGTCCGCAACAAAGTCCGGTATGCTCTGCCCGCCTCAACGTCGGTGCGTATAGAATCGATGTCGGGCCATGTGTATACTACTCGCCGGTTTGAGATGTTCACTGATCAGTTTGCTGAGCACCTCAAAGGTCTTGTCCGCCGGCTTCTCGGGTGCAAGCAGGTCTTTCATCAGCGCGTACGCCTTAGGTCCACAGCTGGTCAGTAGATGCGCCCTTCACTTGTCAGCTGCAGCCGCTCCCAGCCAGTCCTTCGTGACAAAGCTCTGCTGGAGCCTCTCAACAAAATCGTCCCAGTCCTCACCAACACAGTACCGTTCCTCTGTGCTACCGGTGGCCATTCTCGTGAGTCGTTGATTCCCGTTTCTCGTCGCCAAACGTTGTGTCCTTACACTCTACTGTAAATCAACACGAGGCACATCCTGGAGACAAGGTCACTATGTGACCTGTTCCTTTATTCACAGGACCAAGGAATGATGACCCTGCGTGGGACTTCCCTTTATATACCTGGATGACCAGTGAGGAGTGTCTCCCACAAGTTCACCCCCTATGGTCAAGGTGTGCATTTCTTATGTGTATACAGTGTACAGTGTTGTTACATGAAGGTTACATACATCACAAGGAGAGGCTTCCAGATGAACCCCATGGCACCACCGTTCCCTGTCGCCCCCCCCCCCCCCACCCACCCCCAACACCATAGCGACGGGCACGCAAAATTGTTACATCAGCAGCTCATAAATGAACGCTTTGCTTGAATGTGGAGAGCTGTGTTTTGAGACCCGGATGACTGTTACCCCAAAAGTTCGACACTGTACAAGAGTGCTTAAATTCAATTCAAACGTTTATGTAAAAACGTAAAAAAATATACATTTTTAAAACTTTGTAAAACTTTGTATACCTTTGATGTGGAAGGCACGGCTCCAGGGCTGGAAGCTGCTGGCAGCTCCCCACCCTCAGGTGCTGTCGACCCGACTGCTATGGCACAGAAGGATTCCGCGTCATATCCTGATCCCATCGATTGCCGTTCTGATAGAGCCGCCATGTTTCCGGCTATTGCAGCCATGGCCTTGAGCGGTTCTCGACCGATGTCGACGCTGGCCTGTGACAGATGCACCATGTCCTGGTACGCGCCTATCTGTCTTGCAGCAACCGACCTTTTCTGCACCAACCTCAGTCGCTGTGGCAAAGGCACTGCAACGCTGGGGGTGCGTTGCTGCGCACGGCTTGGTCCCACAGAATCAGAGGAGGCATGGGGGAATCCCCCGAATATAGACTCGGTGGTGGAGGATGTTCCAGCTGGCCCACATGGAACTGTGTATCCTCCTCCGTCTCCAGCCCCCAGCTCGACTGGCTCCAGGATCAGCGGCTCGACCTCTTCCTCTTCCTCTTCCTCTTCCTCTTCCTCTTCGTCTTCATCATCTCTGGCAGGAGTGAAGTCGGGAGAGGGCTGGGTGATGCCAGAGGTGGAGGCAGTGGGTCTGTCGTCTGGTCTCTCTGCGGAAGTCTGGTTTGAATCGCCCGAGTCTGGAAGTACAAAAGAACATTTAAAAATGCTTGGCACCAGGAGAGGGGTCAGGGTTACATGAGTACATGGGTACAGTGATGTAGCGCAGTCTTACTTAAATGTCCACCGCTGCTGCATTACTGCATTACATATCGCAGACAGACAATACATATATGCATTGTGTTACATGTCCCCAACATTGCAGTACATCACATGATGCCTACATTACAGTTACAGTCACATTACATGACATTACACGACCGCAACACAGACTGGGTATTGTATTGAACTGACCTGCTGTGTGAGTGAGTCAGTTCCAACACCGGTGGTGGCACGGATGCTATCCCCGACCAACGACAGGGCACTGATCTCTATCTCCATCAATGGCTCTTGCGTTGTGGGTCCTCTCCCCGTACGCCGCTGACTGGCTGCTATTGCAGATGTCTTCTTCTGCAGCAAGTGGAGTAAATGAAAGTAAAAATCTTCAATCCATTTAACATCGCAGACACACACACACACACACACACACACACACATAGGGCCACACACAGGGTCACACACACACACACACATAGGGCCACACACAGGGTCACACACACACACACACATAGGGCCAAACACAGGGTCACACACACACACACACATAGGGCCACACACAGGGTCACACACACACACACACATAGGGCCACACACAGGGTCACACACACACACACACAAAGGACCACACACAGGGTCACACACACACATGCATCAAAACACTACATTGATCCTTCTTGTCATTGCCTGAAAGCACAAATACATCGCCGTAACCTTAAGATAAATAATATTCGGTGTGACACTGAACCTACATTTACATGGTACATGGCACATGGGGGGGGGGGCATAAATAAAATCATTACTTACTCTTGCTCCCCTCACCAGGTCGTTCCACCCCTCACGATACCTTTCCCCGGTGTGTACCATGGTACTTGTGGAGGTCACAGCCTCCCCGATCTCGTCCCATATTCTGTTGTACTCCTTTGGTGGGGGGCTTTCCTCGACCACCCTTTGTTAGGTCAGAGTATCTCTCTGTAATATTCTCCAGCAGGGCAGGTAGCTCCGTCTCATCGAGGCGGGCGCCCTCAACCTCCCATCCTTCTCGATGTTCCTGTGCTTTTGAGGATTTCCATTATATTTATATTTTTAAAAAAATCTGCGCATGCGCAGTGCAGTGCCACACTGTCCATCGACAAGAAAGTCGATCTGGATCGACTATAATGCGACATACCGCCTGCTGCACACTGCTCGCATACCGCCATAAAAAATCCACCAAAATTGTGCTCTTCGGTCTTGGCGGTTTGAAACGACGCACCGCTGGCATCCCGCCGAGAAATGGGTGGACCTTATGTCCTGATCAATTTCGGGCACATAGATACAATACAACAGAGAAAATCCCCTTTTGTAGCATCTAGTCTGTAAAGTTTCCATGAGATAGTTAAGGAAGGATGATGGTTGATATGGTGATGCCATTAATGCAATAACACAACACTGATAAGTTGGAGATGTGTACAAGACCACTCAGTTCACAGTGCTTTTGGGGTGAATGCAAAATGAAACAATGAAAGCACTTCACAAACTGATGAATATGACTGTGATTCTTCCAATTCAGCAGGACTGTAAAGAGAATGGCACAGTGCAAACAGCTGCTCCCCATTCCCATCACATTCATCTGTCAACATTACTTCTGTATTGTGTAAACAGGAAGGAACCCTGTGTAGTGTATGGGGAAAGAGTCAGACTGAACACTGTGAGCTCAAAGTAAAGTGTGACCTTAGTCATTTATTGCAGGTCTCCAGAGTGCCTCTCCAACCTGTGAAGCCTCCTTAAATACCTCTGCTCCCAAGGGATTATGGGATCCCTTGGGACTCTAGGGGATGAGCCCTCTGGTGGCTGTACAGAGTAAATGCAAGTTTACATCTATAACAATACTCCCCCCACCCCCCGCCAAAGTCAATAGTGTAACTATTTACAATGTGAGTCGATCTGGGGCCCTTCTTGCCCTGGTTGATCGTCTCGGTGTGAAAGCTGGTGTTGTTGAATCATTTGTTGGGCCCTCGCAGGGCTGCTGTGCAGCTGGCGTTGCTGGGCTGCCTGTTGTGTTGGGCCCTGCTGGGCTGCCTTGGATGATGGGTTCTGCTTCGTGGTCAACCGTGGTGTCGGTTGCCACTGATGTGTATGTTGGGGGATCAAAAAAGGTAGGGTCCAAGGTGGGTTGCTCAGGAATCTGAGTTTGATTTGGTCCAAGTGTTTCCATTTGAAAGTTTGACCCGAAATACCCTGCTCCCTTCTTTGGCCACGACAGTGCCGGGAATACAAATACAAGATCATTGATTTCAATCTCGTGTGACACATTTGCGCTATCATGGTATGTACTTTGTTGAAGCCGCCTGTTCATGTAGATCAGGGCGAACT
Organism: Pristiophorus japonicus; assembly: GCF_044704955.1. NCBI lineage: Eukaryota > Metazoa > Chordata > Chondrichthyes > Pristiophoridae > Pristiophorus > Pristiophorus japonicus. The sequence goes on from NC_091987.1 coordinate 5,894,165, forward strand.
AACGAGAGCCTTGTCTTAAATGCTCTTTTCATGAGCAGTTCAGCAAGTGGGATCCCAGTGAGTGAGTGAGGTCTCGTGCGGTAGCTAAGCAGGACTCGGGATAGGCGAGTCTGCAGTGAGCCTTCAGTTACCCTCTTCAAGCCTTGCTTGATGGTTTGCACTGCTCTCTCTGCCTGACCATTAGACGCTAGTTTAAACGTGGCAGATGTGACATGTTTGATCCCGTTATGGGTCATGAATTCTTTGAACTCAGCACTGGTAAAACATGGCCCGTTGTCGCTCACCAGGACATCGGGTAAGCCGTGATTGGCAAACATGGCCCGCAGGCTTTCAGTAGTGGCAGCGGACGTGCTAGCCGACATTATCTCACATTCAATCCACTTGGAGTACGCGTCGACAACCACAAGGAATATTTTACCCAAGAACGGGCCTGCATAGTCGACGTGTACCCTAGACCACGGTTTGGAGGGCCAAGACCATAAACTTAGTGGCGCCTCCCTGGATGCATTGCTTAACTGCGAGCATGTATTACATCTGTGAACGCAGGACTCTAAGTCCGCATCGATACCGGGCTATCGCTTTCATCATTATGATGCCTGGGTGAGTACTGTGGAGGTCACTGATGAAGGTGTCTCTGCCCTTCTTGGGGGCTACTACTTGATTGCCCCACAGAAGGCAGTCTGCCTGTATAGACATCTTTGCGCCGCTGGAACGGCTTTATCTCTTCCTGCATTTCCACTGGGACACTGGACCAGCTCCCGTGAAGCACACAGATTTTGACTAGAGACAATAAGGGGTCCTGGCCGGGCAGTGAAGGGTGATTGCTCACTCTCAATTGCTTCCATAACCATGGCTAGATCTGCGGGCTGCACCATTACCGCCCCCGTGGTGGGCAATGGCAGCCTACTGAGAGCATCGGGGCAGTTTTCTGTGCCTGGCCTGTGGCAGATGGCGTAGTTGTATGCGGACAACGTGAGCGCCCATCTCTGGATGCGAGCCGATACATTGGTATTTATCCCTTTACTCTCTGAGAACAGGGATATTAAGTGGCTTATGGTCAGTTTCCAATTCGAATTTTAGCCCAAACATGTATTGATGCATTTTCTTTACCCCATAGACACACGATAACGCTTCTTTCTCAATCATGCTGTAGGCTCTCTCAGCTTTAGACAGACTCCTGGATGCATAAGCAACCGGTTGCAGTTTCCCGAAATCATTGGCTTGTTGCAATACACAACCAACGCCATATGACGACGCATCACATGCTAGTACCAAACGCTTACATGGATCATACAACACAAGCAATTTGTTTGAGCATAACAATTTTCTTGCTTTTATAAAGGCATTTCCTTGGCGTTTGCCCCCAAACCCATTCACCCCCTTTTCGTAGTAAGACATGCAGTGGTTCTAGCAATGTGCTGAGACCTGGTGAGAAGTTACCAAAGTAGTTCAAGAGTCCCAGAAACGACTGCAGCTCCGTCACGTTCTGTGGCCTCGGTGCGTTCTCGATTGTCTCCGTCTTCACGTTGGTGGGCCTGATGCTGTCCGCCGCAATCCTCCTTCCCAAGAACTCCATTTCAGGCGCCAGGAAAACGCACTTCGAGCGTTTTAACCTGAGCCCCATGCGGTTGAGTCGACTAACAACCTCCTGCAGGTTCTGCAGATGCTCGACTGTGTTCCGACCTGTGACCAAGATGTTGTCCTGGAAGACCACGGTGTGCGGGACTGACTTCAGTAAACTTTCTATGTTTCTCTGGAATATCGCTGCTGATCGGATTCTAAACGGGCATCTGTTATAAACAAAAAGACCTTTGTGCGTGTTGATGTAGTTGAGGGCCTTCGATGATTCCTCCAGTTCCTGCGTCATGTAGGCTGAAGTCAGTTCCAGCTTCGTGAACGTCTTTCCTCCCGCCAGCATCGCAAAGAGGCCGCAGCCTCTGTAGTGGGTATTGGTCCTGCAGGGAGAAACGATTGATAGTTACTTTGTAATCACCACAGATTCTGATGGTGCTGCCTCCCTTGAGGACTGGGACGATAGAACTGGCCCACTCGTTGAACTCGATCGGTGAAATGATGCCCTCTCTTTGCAGCTGGTCTAGCTCGATCTCTACCCTTTCTCTCATCATGTACGGTACTGCTCTCGCCTTGTGATGGATGGGTCGCGCCCCCGGAATTAGGTCGTTCTGCAATTTTGCTCCTTGGAATTTCCCGATGTCTGGTTCAAACAGCGAAGGAAATTTGTTTAAGACCTGGGCACACAAAGTGTCATCAGTGGGCGATAGCACTCGGATGTAATCCCAATTCCAGCGTATCTTTCCCAGCCAGCTCCTGCCGAGCAGCGTGGGACCATCGCGCGGTAGCTTGTGCACCGCTCCATCGTAGGAGACCTTTACGGTTGCACTGCCGATTACAGGAATCAGTTCTTTCATGTAAGTTCTTAGTTTCATGTGAACTGGAGTTAAGACTGGCCTTGAGGCCTTGTTGCACCACAACCTTTCGAAAGTCTTTTTGCCCATGATGGACTGGCTCACACCCGTGTCCAGCTCCATTGACACCGGGAGTCCATTTAGTTCAACATTCAGCATTATCGGGGGACAATTTGTGGTGAATATGTGCACCCCATGTACCTCTGCCTCCTCGACCTGAGGCTCTGGTTCATCGTAATTCTCCGTGGAGCTGTCCTCCTCTGCAACATGGTGGTTTGCAGATTTAACAGGCTTTGCAGCACACCTGAACATTCGTTGGGGGTGTCCCATTGTTCCACAGCCCTTGCAAAAGTATTCTTTGAATCAGCATGAATGGAAACGATGATCACCCCCGCAGCGCCAACAAGGTGTTAATGGCCTTGCATTCATCACCCTTGATGGTGGACTCTGAGACATCTGCGGACGTGTAGCTGCAGGTATGCATGACCTGCCCTGTACGTTATGATTCAAAAACAATATCACTTTGTTCACAGTACTTGTAGCAGCACTTGTGTGCTGAGAGATTTGCTTCGTAGTGTCACGGGTGGCAATGAACGCCTGGGCTATCGCTATGGCCTTACTCAAGTTTGGGGTCTCTACAGTCAAAATTTTGCGAGGTATGGTTTCATGGCCAATGCCAAGTACGAAAAAGTCTCTGAGTATGTGCTCCAAATGTCCTTCAAATTCGCAATGTCCTGCAAGGCATCTTAGCTCGGTGACATAACTCGCCACTTCCTGGCCTTCAGACCTTTTGTCGGTGTAGAACCGGTACCTCGCCATCAGAACGCTTCCCTTTGGGTTCAAATGCTCTCGGACCAGTGTGCACAAATCGTCGTACGATTTCTCCGTGGGTTTTGCTGGAGTGAGCAGATTCTTCATGAGGCTATACGTTGGTGCCCCACAGACGGTGAGGAGGATCACCCTTCGTTTGGCAGCACTCTCTTCCCCATCTAGCTCGTTGGCCACGAAGTATTGGTCGAGTCGCTCCACAAAAGTTTCCCAATCTTTTCCCTCCGAAGATTTCTCCAGGATGCCCACTGTTCTCTGCACCTTTTAGGTTCGCTATCTGTATCTCGTCGCCAGTTGTAGTGTATGGAGAAAGAGTCAGACTGAACACTTTGAGTTTAAAGTAAAGTGTGACCTTAGTCTTTTATTGCAGGTCTCCAGAATGCCTCTCCAACCTGTGAAGCCTCCTTAAATACCTGTGCTCGCAAGGGATTATGGGATCACTTGGGACTCCAGGGGATGAGCCCTCTGGTGGCTGTACAGAGTAAATACAAGTTTACATATATAAAATCATGTGTGTGGGTTTCCCAAAGAGTCTCAGAGTAAATACGCTCACTTTACACGGGGTGCAACTGAAAATGCTCATCTGATCTGTTGTGTAAGGCAATGGTTTGTGTTTGTGAGAGAAATGATAACCTGGTACTAGGCCTCCTATATTGGTAAGACATGACCTTTTCCAGAAGCTATGTTGCATGTCTCTAATTATCAGTGTACTATTATACAGTGTCAGTTGTGGCTCTGTACTCGTCTCCGAGTCAGAAGGCTGAGAGATTAAGTCCCACTCCTGAAACCTGAACACAAAATCTAGGCTGACGCTCCAGTGCAGTACAAGGGAGTGTTGCACTGTTGGAAGTGCCGTCTTTTGGATAAACTGTGGCCCCGTCTGCCCTCAAGTGTATGTAAAAGGTCCCTTGGCACTATTTCGAAGCAGAACAGGTTAGTTCTTCCTGGTGTCCTAGCCAATATTTATCAGAGTAACTATTTGTACTAAGTCTCCCTTCTGCAGCCCCGAGCTCGGAGCAGCCCCACAACACCACGGTGCCTCCACTGCAGCTCCGAAGCCCGGGCAGCGGCGAGCCTCCGATGCATCTGGCCCCAAGAAGGCCGGCGGGCAGCCGGGAGCGGGACTGTGGTGGGGGTGGGGGGGTGGGGGAGGGGAGACTGTGGGGAGGAGAGAAAGAGCGAGACTGTAGGGGAGGGGGAAGAGAGAGACTGGGTGGGGGGAGAGAGAGAGAGAGAGACTGGGGGCGCGGTGGGGGGGGAAGAGAGACTGGAGCGGGGGGAGAGAGAAAGAGACTGAGGCAGGGGGACAGAGAGAGCGACTGTGGGGGGGATGGTGAAGAGAGAGAGACTTGGGGGGGGGGGGCGCGGAACTCGGGGGGAGGGGAGAGAGAGAGACGTGGGGGGGAAGAGAGAGAGGGTGATACTGGGGGAGAGAGAGAGAGAGAGACTGGGGGGCGGGAGAGAGAGAGAGAGGGAGAGACTGGGGGGCGGGAGAGAGAGAGAGAGCGAGAGACTGGGGGGCGGGAGAGAGAGAGAGAGGGAGAGACTGGGGGGGCGGGAGAGAGAGAGGGAGAGACTGGGGGGGCGGGAGAGAGAGAGAGGGAGAGACTGGGGGGGCAGGAGAGAGAGAGAGAGGGAGAGACTGGGGGGGCGGGAGAGAGAGAGAGGGAGAGACTGGGGGGGCGGGAGAGAGAGAGAGAGGGAGAGACTGGGGGGGCGGGAGAGAGAGAGAGAGGGAGAGACTGGGGGGGGCGGGAGAGAGAGAGAGAGCGAGAGACTGGGGGGCGGGAGAGAGAGAGAGAGGGAGAGACTGGGGGGCGGGAGAGAGAGAGGGAGAGAGAGAGACTGGGGCTGTCGCGGGGGGGGAAGAGAGAAACTGGGAATAGAGAGACTGGAGGGGGAGGGAGAGAGACTGGGGGAGAGAGAGAATGAACTGGGACGGGGGTGGGGGGAAGAGAGAGACTGGGGGAGAGGAAGAGCGAGCCTGGCCCGGGGGGGGGGAGGGGTGCGGCAGGGGGGAGTGAGAAACACGGGTCGGGGGCGGTGAAGATCGGAGGGGAGAGAGGGAACTCAGGGAAGAGGGATCACATTCTTACAACCCCTTATAAGGGACATCATTGGAGTGGATGAAATCCAGAATTCACAACACTGTTACTATTCACTTCATACCTAATAAACCTGTTAACAATCTGTACACAATGGCCCATCTATGGTGGTGTGGGGGGGGCGGGGGGGCTGGGGGAAGTAAGGTCATGCACTTGTGCTAGGATATGGCACTTTGGCTGGGGGAGGGATATGTCCTTTCTGACTTCTGAAGTCAAAATGAATCGTATTACAATGTGCAAAGTTAGGCTGGGAGGTTCCATTCACACGTTTCAGAGAAACTTCAAGGTGTGACTTATCCTCCAAGGGGACCCATCAGCAATAGGCCATGTGATAATAGAGAGCCAATCGGAGAAATGGCTGCAATTCAGTTAGTACAAGTAGATGCATCTAATATTTATCCCTCAACCAACATAATCAAAACTGATTATCTGGTCATTATCACATTGCTTTATGTAGGCAAATTGGCTGCGGGGTTTCCTAGATTACAACAGTAACGACACTTCAAAAGGCTGTAAAGCGCCTCGGGATATTCTGAAGTCGTGAAAGGTGCTATTTAAATGAAAGTGTCTTTTTCTTTCTTCTTTGCCAATTATCCCTTCTAACAACTTTCCTACAACTGATGTCAAGCAAAATACTGTCACCATCTATCAATTCTGATTAAGATCAAACCTTTTAGTTGGTGTGTGGTTAGTGTCTGGTCAAAATCCAGTCATTTTAAAGTTGGGGACAGGAGCTAAAGCACTGTGTGCAGTTCTGGTCACCGTATTATAGGAAGGACGTGATTGCATTAGAGAGGGTGCAGAGGAGATTTACTAGGGAGCTGCCTGGAATGGAGAATCTTAGTTATGAGGACAGATTGAATAGGCTGGGTTTGTTCTCATTAGAACAGAGGAGGTTGAGAGGAGACTTCATTAAGGTGTACAAAATATTGAGGGGCCTGGACATAGTGGATAGAAAGGGCCTATTTCCATTGCTGGAGGAGTCTATAACGAGGGGGCATATTTTTAAGGTGGTTGGTGGAAGGTTTAGAGGGGATTTGAGGTGGGTCTTCTTTATGCAGAGGGTTGTGGGGATCTGGAACTCGTTGCCTGGATGCAGAAACCCTCACCACTTTTAAGAGATGATTGGATGGGCACTTAAAGTGCAGTCACCTGCAGGGTTACAGACTGAGAGCTGGTAATTGGGATTAGACTGGATGACCTTTTGTTCGATGGCGCATATGTAATGGTAAGTACTGCAGGGAATAGAATACGGCCAGGGTGATCTCCTGGACTAGTGTCGATCGCCTGGATGGGTCAGAGAGGAATTTTCCCAGATTTTTTTCTCCCTAAATTGGCCTGAGTTTTTGACTGGTTTTTGCCTCTCCCAGGAGATCCCATGGCTCCAGTTGGGGTGGAGTGTGGAATGTTTCGGTATGAGGGGTGTTGCAGTTGTGTGAGGCGGACTGGTTGGGCTGGGTACTCTTTGCCTTTCCGTCATAGTTCATGGGTTTGTGTGTGGCCTTTAGGGCTGCTGACCGGGGGTCGTGCGGCTCTTTGTCGTCCAGCGCGGACGCGGTGGGCCGAGATGGCCTCCTTCTGCGTTGTAAATTTCTATGTTTCTAAACATGTTTAAGACTTAGTTAGTGAAAACAAGTTGACCTGGACAGAGAGTCCATATATTAACCTTTTACTGGTAAACTGTAGCAATTTCCTTACTACCTCAACAGATGGTCAAAGGTCCTTTTACTCAGGAAGAGTAGGATTGAAACTGGCACAAATTATTTTTTCTCTTTGATATTTTTCCCTATTCTCTCTTCTTGTTGCTGGTAGGATACAGTTCCATAGGGTGTAGCAGTCAAGGTGGTCATACTTTAACTTTGAGCTGGTCAATGTTATTCAACCATGTAAGGCATTGCAGTCCTCTCCTTGTCCACCTCCACACATGCACTCTGCAGCAGAAGGTCATGAGATAGTAATCAGGGGTGAGGATTTTAACTGATTTTAGCCTTTCTAGATTAGGAGCACTTGACATCTATAGTAGCACTCCTGCTACAGCCCCAGCTGAGATCAACTAATTTGGCACAAACTAGGAATCTTCTGATTCCATATAATTTAGTACTACACCTCACAGTGCAATTGCCCAATAAGCTGTTGGGGGAACTTTTGAATGAATTTTAACAAGCTAGCCAAATGAGGAAATTTGTAAAACTGTATTAGAACAAAAATATTAACCAATATTTTTGTTAAAGATCCAACAGTTTGATATTTATTGATGCAAATGAGTTTACAATTATGTCTCCATATTATGGTAACTACTCTTTCTTTTACAGAGGCACAGCAATAGCAGGTGTCGTATTTGGGATTGTCTTTCTCATGGGAGTAGTTGCTGGAATAGCCATTTGTATCTGCATGTGTATCAAAAACAGTGGGAGCACACGTGTGGGCGTGATACAGGCATCTCATATTAATACCATCAGTCGATTCACTGGTAAGAAACAAAGCAGAAGTAGAGCTTGGCTTGAACAGTCAGTTATTGGGCCTGAGCTCTTTATCAATCCAACTCTTTCTGAATTACTGCCTTTCTGTCTCTCCATATTACACCACCACTCCCTTTATATTTAACCTCTCTTCATCTATCCTTTTCTATTTGGAATTTAGTCATTACTTGGTGAAAATAGAGCAGGACCATCTAGTTTGCCTTCTACCATCCTAACAGTCACATGATTCAACAATAATGAAGTTGTTGACTAATCAATCTCTTATCAGTTAGTCTGCAACAGACCCAGAGGAAAACCCTAGTGATGGAGAGCTTTAGAGGTCCTAAGTCACTTTTCCTCCCAACCATTTACCAAATGTTATGCCCCAAATTACTCATATACTGTATCCCAAAATATTACTTTGTGAAAGAAATATATCTAATTTACCTCTCAATGTCTAGATCCCCATCTCGCTAGTCATCTCTCATTTGTCCATCCTTCTATTTTGTCTTCTATTACAGTATCTCTTCATTTATTCATGTTGAATTTCTAACCTAACAAATCTTATGAGTGATATGTGTGATCAATAAGAATGACACAGAGTATAAACCTATTTAAATATGTGATGCTGAGTTTATCATTAAGAGTGATATATATCAAAATAGAATAAATATTTTAACAAAAATAAGCCGACTGTAACTTACAGACAGGGATATTCAAGTAGACCGGTATATCTATGGCTCACCCCTAGGGAGAGGCCAGATTGGTAAGAAAAGGATAGAACAGCAGAAAATGGCTGGCTTTCTTTTAATTTTTAAATACTTTTGACACTGAAATATGACTTTTGATCTATGACAGATGCACACGAGACATGAAACTTTTTTGCAAGGTTTAAAAATGAGTTTTTATTTGGTTTTTTTAATAGGTTTTCCTATTTGTCCCTAAGAGATCAGATGACCTGCTCTTAGGCTTGAACCACAAATGTTATGTAACCAGCTCCTTCCTGGGTTGACTACTCCTCCAATTGCCCTCTCCAATGTCTCTACTTCCAGGAAGCATTTGGCCGCAAAAGTAGTGGCCTCCAACAGTAGCCCAGCTATTCCCGAGTGGGGAATTGTGGACCCAAACCCTCATCCTATCATTCTGTGCCATAGCACGTTAATGTTCTGATGCACCTTACTACCCCAAATCAGCTTTATTATTTCCATTCCTCTTCTGAAGGTGATGACATGCTCAAGTCTGGTTCCATGGACATCAGACACATCTGGGAGCCCTCCCAGGTGGCCAATCTATGTGTAAGCCTAGACAGTGAAAGTCGGGAGCATATTTGATCATAGGGGGGGAAATCACAGCTAAGGATGATCCTGTACTTAATTGACACCCACACACCTGTACTTTCCAGCAGGGATGGCGATCAGGAGGAAAAACCCTAAATGATTTTCACCCTCTCTTGTGTCCAAGGGTGCTAAAGCTAATTGTAGCAACCCTTTTGCAGTATCAGCTGAGGTCAGCTATGTTAGTACAGGCCAGGGATTGAACCGGGGACGATACCTTATTTATTTATAGGTAATTATCCCCGTTTCATGTGGACAATGCATGGCCATGTAGCTGAGACACTGTCCTGTAGCACGTGTGGCAGAAACATAGATGTCATTATAAGCTCAAGAATAAGCACAGCTTTCAATTGTCAACTAAGTAATATAATTCTATGAAACCTTCATTCCTTCTTGCCATCTGGATAACTGTGGAACTGTCAGCAACAAAAAATTCTCTCACATCAGGAATGCATGAAAAATCATGTCCTAGTTATTCAATTATAGTAATTCTGCTGGCTATCGGTGAGAAGGTGAGATAAAACGTTGTGTGTGGGTGGGTGCTATCTAATGATTTATTAATTCATTTTTTTTGCTGTAGACAATGTTTGAGAGTAGACTGACTTATGTTTCAATATTCCTGCCGCCTCCTGTGAATTTCGATGGCTGCCTCTTCAGTTCATTTGTTTTATTTCTCATTTTTCTTTTCAGTCCCTCCTCCTCCTCCTCCTCTGCCTTACAGCTACGACTATGAGATGGATTGTCCTGCAGAACCCCCACCCCCTTACACACCCACGCCTCAAGCTTCCTTGCAGAATACACCACCCCCACCTTACCCGGGCTGCTCAAGAAAATAAATTCTCACTCCATGTTATTAAATGCAAAAAATTGGGATACTGATTGTAACTACATTTCTCTAATAATAAATGAGAGCGGACAGTGCCCCAGGCTGCAATAAGAAAAGCACCATCGTCCCTCTGATTTATTCTGTGCTCCGACAGTAATTACATCCTCAGCTCTTTAGGCAATTTTCTTCCCTGTGATGCTATCGACTAGAAAGAATGGAATCATTTTGTTTTTTTAGATAAGTTATTAGAATTAATGCTGTACACATACAACAGTGAATTATGGATCTGCTGATTTCTTCAACAACATCCAGACTTTTAACTGACAGATCCCAGCGACCATAAGGGAGAGGAACTACTGAGAATCAGTATGTGAAACGAGATGAAGGGACTCATTTCCACAAATGTAAAGATGAACAGGATGTTGGACTAAAATAAAACAGACTGATATTTATAAAAGGTTTTGAGTAAATCGGTTTACTTTTTTACACGTTTATTGTCTTTATCAACAAAGCTGCAAGAAAAAAAATTTAAATATTATCCTAGAACAACAACAAAGCTCATATACAGAAAAACTTAAATATGATCCCACGATAACAATTGGGCCTATGTACATAGAAACATGAATATTATCAAATGATAGTAATAGGGCCTATTTACAGAGAAACAAAAGTATTATCCCAGGACAGTAACAAAGCCTGTGCAGATAGGAACATGAATATTATCCCATGATATGTTGGGATCCACCCACAGTGAAATATGATTAATGCAGAATACTAATGGGTATTGCATATAAAGTAACAGACATTATCTGCATGAAACATGAATATTAGGGAATGTCAATTAATTGTTAATAACGTCGCCATTAATAATTCATTAATGATTAATTTTCAACACATATTAATTGGGTTTCAAAAATATTACCAAGGAACTAACATGTTCATTGTTTTCTAACTTTGCTCTTGGAACAGTATAACACCACATGAATGATTCCCACCTAACCTTTATCTTGTCTTTTCAAATTTACCTGACATTGAACCTGACTGTGGTGCCTTTCCTTGTCACTACTGCTGCCCAACCATTCAACTCTTGGTGGCTGGGCAGCAGGTGCCAAGAAAAAAATGATGTCAACCTAGAAGGGAGTAATAGCACATGCCACATGATGTTGGGTGGCTGAGGAGGGGGGAGCGTTCCTGGTCAGGTGGTCAGAAAGATGCCAGGTTAGGGTTGGGATGGGTAGGGCAGAGAGTCATCTCTGAAAAAGAGAAGAGCTAAAAATAAAATTAAAAAACTTGCATTTCTATACTAACGTTTCATGACCTCAGGTTGTTCCAAAGCACTTTACAGCCACTGAAGTACTGTTGTAATGTAGGAAATATGGCAGCCAATTTTCACACCACAAACAACAGTGAAATAAATAACCAGATCATCTGTTTTAGGTGTTGGTTGAGGGATAAATGTTGACCAGGACACCAGGCAAACACTCCTTCGCCTCTTCTTTGAATAGTGCTGAGGGATATTTTACTTTCACCTGAGAGGGTGGTCAGCGTCTCAGTCAATGTCTCATCCAAATAACGGCACCTGTGACAGTGCAGCACTCCCTCAATACTGCACAGAAATTCCAGCCTAGATTATGTGCTCAAGTCTCGGGAATGGGGCTTAAACCCACAATCTTCTGAATCAGAGGTGAGCATGCTACCACTGAGCCAAGGTTGACACTTGTAAATAAAAAACAAAAATAGAAAATGAAAAAAATGAACACCTTAAGTGGCTTTGTGTGATTTGATTGGTCTGTGGCATCATGTGGCTAATGTGGACCAATATTCAAACAGAAAGCAATCGAAAAAAAGGAAAGGTTAAGCATCATGGAGCAAAGCACTAAAAGTGAAGGCCTTGTAAATAGGAATTTTACTTTTTAACCTTCTGATAGTTCATTAGATAGAAAAACGATTACGTATATATGGTACAATATCACAGAAGTACATCTAGTCTGCTGTACCACCTGCATGTTAAACATGCCTTCACATCTGAAAATAACATTTCTGGCAGTTCTTTGCTGCAGGCAACAACAATACAACAAATGAAACCCATCAGTTTTGACAGAGTATTCATTTAGAAATTCAAGATCGCTGAAAGTCCATGAATCAAGCAAAGCACGAGAAAAAAGCCAATGCTATTTCAAAATGGATAGCTACTGACTGCAGACCTATTAACATTCCACGTGATTATAGGACTTAGAGATGTAACATCTTCCAATCAATCGTATACCTTGCCTTCCGGAGGAACCATCATGTCACATAGAGACGATATATATAACAAAAAAACGACATAGTCGATCCTACAGAAGAACACGTCAGCCATGCCTTTGACTGGTGATTACTGGACAGAACTGAGCAATCATGGTTGTCTTGGAATCACTGCATACCTGATTGATGCTTGGGCACTCTTCCACTGACAGTAAAGCATACCGAGACACTATGCTGAAGCATTTGCAGAGTGTTTCTTGGATGTTGCGAAAGAGTAGGATACACAAGATAAGGTAACAACAATTGATACTGATAAAACACACAATAACATAACACCAGCCAATCTTTTGCCCTTTTAGCACATGCGATGTAGCGATCAATCACATTCACGTTTAATGATGTCGGGTTCGTTATTATGATTAAGAGGTTACTGACAAAATGTCGGAAACTAGTGGGCTATTTCAAGCATAGTCCAGCTGATAGTGCAGCACTAGAAGCACAACAGGCTGTGGAATGGACAGAAACAAGAATCTCTTCTACAAGATGTCTCAACTAGATGGAACTCCATACTGCAGATGGTTCAGCGGTTGCAGATTCGCTATCACCGCCACGTTAGTTCTTCAGAAGCACAATCTAGCAGTACCCACTGCTGCTGAATTTGACAAAAATCAAAACGTTGTAAGCCCTACTAAAGCTCAGCAGGTCAAGCTCCTTGGGGTGGAAAGATGTGTGTTTCCTGCTCTCAGCCGATGACCCAGTGTATGTTGTTCAGTTTACGAACTCACTGCAGACTTAACTAAACACAAAGTGACAATCTCACGTGGCTAAAGATAGCGACGCAAGGCTTAAAAATCTGAACAGCCTTCCAAAAATCTGAGACGGCTGAGGTGTGGAAGTTGATTCTTACCTTACTATTGTCTTATGTCTCACAAGATCAGTCCTGGTGCACAAACTACAGAAGCTGAATTACTGAAAAAGAAAATGAATCTCTTCTAAGGATCTTAGAATCTAATTCAAAGGATGGAAACAAAGGAGAAAGTTATCCACATTGGATCGTTACTCAGCATGAAAGATTGTACTCTGGGGTGATGGTCGAAACATGTTGAAAGTTTAGCAAAGCTGGCACGTAATTGCTTAGCAACGCCAGCGATAACTGTGCCATGTGAACAACCTTTCTCACTTTCAGATCAGATTGCAAGTAAGAAGCGAACAGCATTAACTAGCAAAAACATAAACAAACTTATCTCTCTAAACAATTGGTTAAATGGCAGCAAGCAATAGGACTGAAGTTTTTTAGACTCATGACCTGCGTTGCATTTTTTTCTTACGATTAACTATGTAAATAAAGTCTACCAATGTTCACATTAAATTTGCACTTTCAGAGATGATGACTAAGGTTTTTGATGTTCAGTTATGAACGGTTTTGATAGTTCAGTTTATGAACATTTCTATATAATTCTGTGTTAATAAATATGAAACTTTAAAGACAGACCAACTGTATAAATCCAGAAATAGGGAAATAATGTTTCTGCTGATTTGTTTTTTGGGTGATAATAATAGCATCAGTAATAAAAACAAATTTGAAATGTATGAGTAATTGTATCAATTAAATACGCAATTAAAAGTAAGATTAACTGAGATTAAACATTTTAATTCTGAGTTTTTTTTAATCGCTTGACAGCCCTAATATTATCTCATGATAGTAAGTGGGCCTGTGACAGCAGAGCATGAATATTATCCCAGTATCTGTGCAAAAATAAACATGTGTATTACCCTAAGTTAGTAACAAAGACTGTGCACACAGAGAAGCATGAATGTTATTCCAGGCTAGTAGCAGCACCAGTGTACAGAGAAACATGAATGTTATCCAAGGATAGTAATAAGGCCTGTGTTCGCAGAAATGTGGATATTATTCAGGATAATACACAGAAATATGAATATTATTCTTGATAGTAACAGGACCTGTGTAATGAGAAAGAAAAGCCTGATAATAACAGAGCTAAATATCACCACACCCGTCATTGTCCTAAACCTTTTTCCGATACTAAGGTTAAGGGGAGTATTATTTTGAAGTACACTTAATTATTCATGTCCTGGATGTTTAATGACTTAACCAAGTGCTGTTTATGGTCAAACTCCCTCCAGATATATATAATTCACACTATTAAACACGTGTTTTAGAATTGGAAGCATGTTATTTCAATCATTTATCATTTTATGTGGAAGCACTAGTTGTGTGCATTGTATTCATCTTTGGTAAATCTTTAATCGCATGAAGATAGGTGACACCAGTTGGGGAAAAGGCAATTTTCTCCACTCTTTGCTTTCAGTGCTCGGGATAAGATATTCAGAGGCAGAGTAAAGCACCCCTTGTCTGCATTAAGAATACACCTTCACCCTCAATTTAGAAGAGTACGTGCACTTTGTGACCGTTACACTTTAATTTCCCGTGTCAACCATCCTTCTGGCCTCTCATTTAGAGAGGCTGCTAATTTAATGTTAACAATAAAAACTTGTATTTATATAATGCCTTTAATGTAGTAAAATGTCCCAAGGCATTTCAGAGGAGCGTTTTAAAATAAAATTTGACACCGAGCCACATAGGGAGATGTTAAGGCAGAAAGAGGTAGGTTTTAAGGAGCATCTTAAAGGAGGAAAGAGAGGTAGAAAGGCGGAGAGGTTTAGGCAGGGAGTTCCAGAGCTTAGGGCCCAGGCAGCTGAAGGCACAGCAAATAATGGTGGAGCGATGGAAATTGGCACAAGAGGCCAGAATTAGAGGAGCGCAGATATCTCAGCGGGTTGTGGGGATGGAGGAGATTAAAGAGATAGGGAGGGGTGATACCATGGAGGGATTTGAAAACAAGGATGAGAATTTTTTAATCGAGGCATTGCTTAACCAGGAGCCAAGGTAGATCAGCGAGCACAGGGGTGATGGGTGAGTTAGGGCACAAGCTGCAGAGTTTTGAATGACCTCATGTTTACTGAGGATAGAATGTGGGAGGCCAGCCAGGAGTGCATTGGATCAGTCAAGTCCAGAGGTAACAAAGGCATGGATAAGGATTTCAACAGCAGGTGAGCTAAGGCAGGTGATAACTGGATAGTTTTATGGTGTGAATTTAAACCCATGTGAACTAGACTGAAATTAACCAAAAATATATTCCATTTAGGATGCTTACAGCCAGCAAAGAGAGAGAAACTTTGATCCCATCAATTTGAGCCACGTTCAAACTATTTTTTAAATGTGTTCTTGGGACATGGGTGAAACAAATAAGGCTGCATTCATTGCCTATCCCGAGTTGCCCTGAGAAGGTGCTGGTGGGTTTTCTCCTCGAACTGCTGCAGTCATTGTAGTGATGGTTCTACCAAAATTGGTAGGGAGGAAATGTCAGTACTCTTTCTCGTCTCAAATCATTCAATGAGCTTTAAACTTTTCATTTATACCCCACTGTAAATGCTTGTGGTTTATTTGAACCACTCTCAAGAACTGCAGCATATGTAAAGCTTTATTCAAAATGTATGCTTCCTTCTCTGAGCTCCTGATGTATATGTATCCATCCCAATTCTGACTACACTTTACACACATCATTTCAATCCTTACTAGCGGGCACAATACTTACGAGCATTGATGCATTGCTGTAGGCAAACCAGAGCACCTAGTGAATCAGGAAGTCAGCAAGTACTAATCAGTGATTTGACTAAAGACCAAGTGGGGAATTTTAAGCCCCAACCTCTTGCTGGAAAGCCATCAACGTTTACGAATGTAATTGACACTTCTGGACAGGCGGCTAAGCTGATGGCCTAAAGCCAATGTGATTCTAATTTAAATATGCTAATCGTGCTCTGTGACATAATTGGGCCCTGACAACGATTTCAACTTTAGCCTGAGTGTGGAAGCTGGCACATGAAGGCCAGCATGGAGAAAGGTCCTCCAGGTAAGTTAATTTATTTTCTTTTTTCGGACATTGGGGAGCATAAGGAATGATAAAAGCTCCACGGGAAAAGTGATCCATCTGAGTGTCATGGTACATCAGTCATTGAAAGGTGGCATGCAGGTACAGCAGGCGGTGAAGATGGCAAACGGTATGTTGGCCTTCATAGCTAAAGGATTTGAGTATAGGAGTAGGGATGTCTTACTGCAGTTGTACAGGGCCTTGGTGAGGCCTCACCTGGAATATTGTGTTCAATTTTGGTCTCCTAATCTGAGGAAGGACGTTCTTGCTATTGAGGGAGTGCAGCGAAGGTTCACCAGACTGATTCCCGGGATGGCAGAACTGACATATGAGGAGAGACTGGATCGACTGGGCCTGTATTCACTGGAGTTTAGAAGGATGAGAAGGGATCTCATAGAAACATATAAAATTCTGACGGGACTGGACAGGTTAGATGCAGGAAGAATGTTCCCGATGTTGGGGAAGTCCAGAACCAGGGTACACAGTCTAAGGATAAGGGGTAAGCCATTTAGGACTGAGATGAGGAGAAATTCTTCACTCAGAAAGTTGTTAACCTGTGGAATTCCCTACTGCAGAGAGTTGTTGATGCCAGTTCGTTGGATATATTCAAGAGGGAGTTAGATACGGCCCTTATGGCTAAAGGGATCAAAGGGTATGGAGAGAAAGCAGGAAAGGGATACTGAGATGAATGATCAGCCATGATCATATTGAATAGTGGTGCAGGCTCGAAGGGCCAAATGGCCTACTCCTGCACCTATTTTCTATGTTTCTATCTAAAGAGATTAAGGATAGCATCAGATTAAAAGAAGAGCTTTAGAAACCAGCAAAGGATGACCAAAAAACTGATTAAAAGGGAGAAAATAGAAATTGAGGGTAAACTAGCAAGAAATATAAAAACAGACTGTAAGAGCTTCTACAAGTATGTAAAAAGGAAGAGAGTAGCTAAAGTATGTGTTGGTTCCGTAGAGGCTGAGGCAGGTGAAATTATAATGGGGAATAAGGAAATGGCAGAAACTTTAAACAAATATTTTGTATCTATCTTCACAGTAGAAGACGCAAAAAGCATACCAAAAATAATGGGGCACCAAGGGGCTAATAAGAGTGAGCATCGGGGGGGAGAAACCCACCAAGGGGAAGGTGTGTGAGATCCACACCGGCTCTGAGAAGAGAGAGTGGAGGCAAGAAAGGAATTGGCAGGCAGCCAGAGAGGTGGTTTGCTTCAGGTGTGGGAAGACAGGGCACATGAGGAGGGAATGCCGGGCTCCGAGGCAGGAAAAGAGAGGTCCACAGGCCCCAACCTCAGCCCCAGTCCCCGCGGCCGCAAGCCCTCCCAAACTAGCTGTGCCCAGCCCTGCCGCCCCACTCGAGGGTCTCCTCGCGGCTCTGCAGGCACTCCTTACCCCGACTGGGAAGATCTCAGCCCTGACCGGGGGAGAAGTCCCTCAGGCCCAGACCAACACCCCCCCAATGACTAGACCCCGAGGAACCCGTGTACCTCTGCCCGGTCACCTATGATGCGTAGAACAGACCACGTGTCATGATGGGGGTTGAGGGGGTCCGTGGGGAGTATCTGCTGGACACAGGGGCTTCGTGCACCCTGGTTCATGTAGATGACCCGACCACCTCACCCCTATCCAGTGAGATCCCCGACTGCCTAACCAGCTTCACTGGAGAAGAACGCGAGGGTTTCTTCTCCAAACCACTGCAGATACACATAGGCACTCTCCACACCATGTGGAAGTGTGTCCTTCTGCCGTGGGAGGGAGTGGGTAAAGGCACCCTAGGGGCAGATTTCCTCAGCGGCCAGAAAATTCTGGTCGACCTGAGGAACCACTGTCTGTGGGGCACAGCTGACACCGGGGAGGGGGAAGGTACAACAGTCATCCAGGGGAAGCAGGGGAAGGGTTCCCTCTGCACTGTAAAGCCGAAGGAGGGATAAGACCTTGGCGCTCTGATAGACGGCACCCCGATGACCTATCAGGCCTTTGTGTGGGCCAACCTGGCGGCATTTGCCAGGCATAAGCACGACTGTGGACGGGTAAGTGGGGTCGAGGTCAGAGTAGATGGGGACCCCATGTCTAAGCCCCAGAAGCAGTATAATTTTCACAGGGAGGTTGAGGCAGACCTAGAGGTCGCATTGGGATCTCTAGTCAGACAGGGAGTGTTGAGACCAATAGCCACACATGTGAACTCTCCACTTTGGCTGGTTAGGAAAACGTACAATTCTTGGAGGGCCACAGTGGACTACCGAGTCCTCAATAAAAATATCCCTGCCTGTGTGCCCACAGGGGCAGCCGTAGCCGACCTAGTCACAGCTATCCCCGCGTCCACAGCCGTCTTTACGGTGCTGGACATCTCGAATGGGTTCTGGTCCATCCCGCTGTGGTGGGAGGACCAGTACAAATTCGCCTTTACATTCAAAGGACAGCAGTATACCTGGAACTGTCTTCCCCAGGGCTTCCACAACAGTCCGAGCGTTTGTCATCAGTGTATGGCCAACTGCCTGAAAGAGTTGAGCAGACCCAGACAGCTAGTCCAGTATGTGGACCACCTGCTGCTATTCTCCGATTCGGAGGAAGAGCACGGTCCCCTGCTGGCAGAGCTGTTGGGACTGCTGCACGAGGAGGGTTTTAAAGTAAACCCTAAGAAGGCACAGATCGGCCAGACAAAGGTAAAATTCCTGGGGCTGACTGTGCGGGCAGGGGAGAGAGCCATCGCTGAGGCGAAGAGGAGGGCAGTTCAGGAGTTACTGGCTCCGACTACAGTTACAGGGGTGAGGTCGTTCCAGGGTCTGACCGGTTACTGCAGGGACTTCATTGAGGATTACGCAGCCATTGCAGCCCCCCTACTCCGGCTCCTGCACAAAGGCGTGGAGTGGGAGTGGGATGAGGACTGTGATGCAGCGTTTACCCGTCTCAAGGGAGCCCTGCAGAAAGCCCCAGCCCTGGGAGCGGTAGATGAGGGCGAGGAATTTTTCCTGGAGGTAGCAGCCAGTGGGGATAGCTTAAGTGCTGTGCTGATGTAACAGTGGCACGGCCAGCTGAGGCCGGTGGTCTACTCCTCCAGGGTCCTCACTGAGGGTGAGAGGGGTTACTCAAACTGTGAAAGGCATCTGCTGGCCACCCACTGGGCTGTGAAGTGGTCACAGATGTTTACAGGAGTGTCCCCAATCACCCTCCTCACTCATCACACCCCCACTCAGATGCTGCTGGATGGGAGAATTAAGGATGGGACAGTGAGCAGCGCACGCATTGCTCGCTGGACCCTCCTGCTCTCACAGATGGATTTGAGAGTAAAAGGGATGTGTGAGCCCCGACTGGCAGCTAACATGCTGTACCCCGGGAAAGCCCACCGTTGCTCCCTTGAGGGGGTCTGGGACGTGGACATAGGGCTCCGGGCGGGGATCCATCCCCACGGCCGGGAGATCTATGTTGACGGGTCCAGCACAGTGGTGGCGGGGGAAAGGCTCACAGGGTGCGGGATTTATGATCCCCGGGCAGGCATTGCCAGGGCCACAAAGCTCCCAGCCACCATGAGCGCCCAGCATGTTGAACTGTCGACAGTCATGTAGGTAGTCACCCACCCCGACGAATTCCCACGGCCCTTTACCATCTGTTCAGATAGTATGCTCACCTGCAATGCCTGCACGGAGTACCTAGCCATCTGGTCCCGTCGCGGGTATACATCTGCAGACGGTAAGCCCCTGGCCATAAAACCCCTCCTGCAGCACATCATGCAGGCAGTAGGGGCCGGGGCAGATATTTGCATTCACAAAGTAAAGGCCCATTACAAACATGAGCCCAGGGCTGCAGGGAACCAAAAGGCAGATCAACTTGCCAAAGAGGGAGCGCGAACGGGAACCAAGTGGAACCTGCTCGAGGCAGGCCGCATAGCAGCTATCCGAGGTGGACAGGGGACACAAGGGAGCGCAGGGGTGGCTTTGGCCCGGGACCTCCAGCAGGTACAGGCGCGAGATCCCGTCCTCAAGTCTGTCATGGACAAGCTGACTGCGGGAGAAAAGGTCGAAGGACCGTACGGAGGCACAGGCCTCCATGTTAGGGAGAAGATGTTGTTTAAAGGAGAGCAGTGGATAGTGCCCCAGCAGCACCAGAGGGAGTTCCTTCAGCTGGCCCACGCAGGCCCTGGAGCGGGACACCCCGGACCGGAGGTCACCTGGCAACGGGTGGAACAGGTCGCGTGGTGGCCCCAGCTCCGGGAAGACACTCGTGAATTTTGCGCGAACTGTCTCGTCTGTGCAACCAATAATTCAGATCCCCAGAAAAGAAAGGTGTCTCGAGGACACGCAAGGAGGGTAGAGGGACCATGGTAATCGATACAAATCGATTACATAGGGGCTCTACCTGTGGCTAAGGGAGGGTACCGGTACTGCCTGGTTTTGGTGGACACGTTCACAAAGTGGGTTGAAGCCTTCCCTTGCCGAACAGCCACAGCAGCGGGGACTGGAGGTGTTCTCCAGGTGGGGACTTCCACAGTACGTGGAGTCCGACCGGGGGAGCCACTTCACGGGACAGGTCATGCAGGCAACCCTGAAGGTGCTGGGGATTGAGGGGAAGTGGCTCATCGCCTACAACCCCCAGTCCTCGGGGCTAGTGGAGCGTATGAATAGGACCTTGAAAGAAAAACTCAGGAAGGAGACTGGGGACTCCCCGCAGAGGTGGGTGGAGAGGTTGCCCCTGGTTTTGATGGGGATCCGGGCCAGCCAGTCGAAAAGCACGGGGTATTCCCCATCCGAGCTCATGTCTGGAAGAGCCATGCGAACCCCCACCCATGTACTTGCCCCGGTCCTGACGGAAGCTCAGGTAATCGAGGTGAATAGGGACCGCTTTACCAAGAGTCTGTGGGAGCACCTCAAGCAGATTCACTGGCAGGCGGCCACTAACATGGGGAAGCAACATCAGACCAACCGATTGCTGCTGGAACCGAGCAAACACCACGAGTGGCAGGTGGGGAACCAGGTCATGGTCCGCAACTTTGCCAGGGTGGGAGTCTTTGAGCCACTATACATGGGGCCTTACAGCATTGTCGACAAGGCAAGCCCCATGGTATACGCGGTCAAGGTGCCCCGCCGGGTTAAATGGTTTCACATTAACCAATGTAAACTGTTTAACCCCAACAAGGCAAAACCTCGTGGGAAAGGGCAGCCCGGAGGGATAATCCCGACGGGAAGCCCAGGCCCCCAGCCCACCACTGCTGCCCCATCGATCCCACCACAAGGAGCAGTGAGTTGCTTCACAGGTACAAACTACCCACAGATTTGGGACCCACAGGCAGGGGGATTCCCACCTTACATATGGGGGGAGGACTCACCTCCACCCGTTAGGAGATCCGCTCGGACTCCGCAGCCAAGGGTGCCTCCATCCCTAGCAGCCTGTTTTACTTTCCCGAGCGGTACGAGGGGAAAAGGGCCGCGCAGGGCAGGCAGCCAGTCACTGGACGTGACCTCGCAGCCAAGGTCTCCTGACGGGGAAGGGGCTGTACCGGAGACAGGGGCCGAACACAGTGAGGAGCCTGTCGGGGATAGCCTAGCTTTTGGTGCAGACAGCCCAGAGCCTGCAGGAGAGAGGGTGACAGCGGGTCCCAGTAGTGAGTGGTCCCTGGAAGAACTGAAGAAACGCTGTGAGAGTATCAGCTGCGAGTGGTTTCGGGTGGAACCCTTGTACAACCCAAAGCCCCCAGAGGATACGGGAGTCCCCGGCAGTGAGGAGCCTGCCGGGGGAATTTTCGTTGCTCCCGAGGGCAGTGAGCCATCCCTGGAGGGGGTGAGGGGCTGTACCAGCTCGGGGGACACCTTGGCAGGGGAGACAGAGGGGCCGCGGAGGTCGGTCCGGCCCAAGAGGCCAAAGGAGAGGTGGTCTCCCCCCTACATTCCCCCGCATAAAAGGAAAACCAAGGAGCGTCCCAGGGATTAGCACAGCCACCCGGGAAGGGTGGCAAGCCGGTTATAGGAGAGCAGTAGGTGTGTACAGATATATATAAAGTTTTCTCTAGTGTAGTGGGGCTCAGGTGGCCTCTGCAATACAGGGAGTATAACAGTGAGGCTTTTGAACCAATAGGATAGGGAGCCTGGATTTATTTTTTTCTCGCTCACTTCCTCTTTTGTGTAAGGTTTGTTTGTTGTTTCAAGTGTTTATTAGTTGAAACCCCTTGACTTCCACAGTAAAATTGCAGTTTGCGGTCAGACCGATAGGCACACACAGTTTAAGCCCGTGCAGGGGTACTGTGAGGTGTAGACAGAGTGGGAAATGGGGGAGGAATGAGCCAGGGGGCTCAGAGTTTTTGAACCAAATGAGGTTTTGTCTTTCAGAAGAGGAACCAGAGATGAGGAAAATCCTACTCCTGTGCACTTACATCAGAATGTGCATCGGCTACTGGGGAGAGACTGAAGAAGCCATTATTTTTGGATGTTCAGGGGGGGCAGGCATCGACTGTCACCACAGGAGAAGGGACACCAGGGGTAGAGGGGACCACAATATATACCCACAGGGGAAGGTGGCCAGGGTGGCTGGGGTCCAATTCCACTAGATACTCCAGCCACCCCGGGGTCACGAATGGGGTAGCATCAGTCTCCTGCCCCAGCATTGAGGTGACCACATCCCGGGTTAGGGTAGTGCTTGGGAAGAGGGTTCGCCTGACCTGTAAGGGGCACATCCCGGTGGGAAGGTGGTGGTGGCTCAGGAAGCTGAGCAAGGACATGGGAAACCCGACAGCAGATTGGGAGAGACTGGACAACAGCACCTACCGGACCATCACGGGCACCCAGGGGGGATTGAGTGTGTGTTGGGATAAATGGTGGGAGGCGGAGTTAGGAGTGTGTGTGTGCATGTGGGGATCAGAGAAGATATACCCGGCAGGCATCTCCATAGTGTTCTCCCGACAGTGGCGGGATGAAGGGGAGGGGATGGGATGGGACGGAAGCATGGTCGCATGCATAGTAAGCCACCCCAGCTCCATCCACGCCACCGAGTTAAGCGCACATCCCAGACAGTCCCTGCCCACAGCCCCGACCGAACCAACTGACACGGACAGATGCCTTACCACCACCCAGGGACCAGAGAACGGTTTGGTTTTGGTTCCCAAGGACAAGCTGCTATACCAGGGGGTCCACTACACCGTGGCCTCCGTCATCCTAAACCTTACCGAGGTTCACCTACCTGAGTGGTGCCCAAAAGAGACAGAACGCCTCTACCAGGCTCTCCTTCGAGAAATGTTCAGGACATTCTACGAGCTCGATTTTGGCTATTTGAATACGACTTTGCTGTACTGTCTACAACCCAAAGACAACATCAAAGCGAAAAGACACAGAAGAGGGATCTGGAATGATGTTTTTACCGGTTTCAACACCGGGGCATCAATGATTAATAGCATGGACAATTATGTAGCACATTTTGGATACCACATTCCATTTTTACCAGAGCACCTGACAGATCTGTTCAAAGCAGCACAAAAATCCCAGAAACATTATTTCACCATACAACAAAAAAAACAGTAAAATTGGGAGCCCAGATAGCTGACTTAAATCCAAGGCCCTGGTGGGATTGGGGGTTGGACGTAGAGGTCCCGGCCTGGGACTGCATCCTCTCTCACGCCCTGGTCGTGGCACAGCTGATCACCGGAGCCGATTTACTGGCGATCCGCTGCCAGCTTCGGAGAAAGGGCCGTCGTTTAAAAATTGAGAAAGCTGTGCGGGAGGCCAAGTCAAAGGCCGAACGAAAAGGGAGGGCGAGCAAAGCCTATGCAGTATGACGGGACTGATTGTACGAGCCGAATGTATTGCACTGTAAAGAAAAGTCTGTATCTTGTAAAAGGTCCGTACCTCCCTATCTGTAATACTATGATGTGTGATACTATGTACTATTATGATTTTGGTGAAGGGTATTGGTTGAGAAGCATTTTTACATTTTCAGTATTGTATTGATTCCAAATGTTTGAATACCATTGGCGTATTTTAATGTTTTATCGTGGGTTTAGGTAAGATTTGGGGGAGATTGGCTCTGTGAGAGGGAAGTGCTTCACATTTTGAAAACATCCTGAGACTGAGTGTTTTAATGGAGGGAGGAGTGTAAGGTTCGAAAATCCACGGCTGCATTTTATTGGAACATCCTAAGGACAAGAAAACTACCATGGGATCATTCTATTCATTTTAAATGAACATTTTTGGCCAAGTAAAATCCTCAGACCAGGCAGGCTGGGAAGTGTGTGGCCGGATACAGACATTGTGGAGCCTGGCTCACAAGCGAGACAGAGGAACTGGCCAATGGGGGAAAGGTGCATTCTGGCCGGCCAATCAGGGGTCGAGTCGGGCCTGAAGCGGGGAAATCCTCAACCAATGGGGACTGCCCGGCCCAGTTTGAAAATATGACTTACCCCTAATGAATGTGGACCATCATCGACCTAATGGCCCATCAAAGGGGAGGCCCAAATCAATTGACTCCCAGGACTGTTACAATGGACCAGCAGACTTTGAAGCACCAATGTGCACTGAAACAATACCCCTGTCCTCACACCTACCTGTACCTGTGACATCTTCTGATTAAATATTCAAAGCTATCTCCCCGCCCAAACTTACACAATGGACCACCAACTGAGTTTGAGCGCGAAAAGGCCAGAACTAAATTGGATACAAAGATAGGAGCAACAGAACCAGCAGTGGGGGGGAACAGCTGGGGCAGTAGGAGAAGGAGTCGAGGAGCAGTAGCAGTCACAGAGCGATAGATACCGAGAGGCAAATACAGTTTTGGCGCGAAGATGAACTGACTATAAGGAAAGCTGCAGAAACACACGGTGGGGAAGGAGTTGGAGTCAGCTTTTGGAAGCAGTGGGAGTCAGCTTGTGGAGGTTGGAGTCAGCTTGTGGGAGTTGAGTCAGTTTTTCACAGGGCCCTCGCTCTGGGGAAGGTGTGCTTAACTCCAGCAGCTTTTTGCTTAGGAGCCAACCGAGAGACAAATAGAAGAAACCGACGCAACATCGAGGAGGAAAACCGAACCGACCAACAACGTAAAACCCACTCCAGAGGGACCCCGAGCTGAAATAAGTGCCCCCAGAACCCCGGAGTTGATAGGATTGTGAGTGTAGCCCAAACCCCCTCACAGACTCAATTTAGGACAGGAATTGGTAAGAAGGGTGGAAGTGGGAGGTGTGGTTCTGTGTGGGTGGAATGTTTCAACCTCTTATTTTCCCCTTCCATGTTGCAAGATTTTTAGTGTTATTGAGTGAGATTGTGCCATTACTGCTATTTATGACCTCTTCCTATGCCCTCTATCTTTGTGTTTACTATTCTAAATAAACAACATGAGCCATTTTGCACTCTTACCCACTGTGTCTGGTGCCTCGTTACTCACCCATCCTCATAAATCGCACGTACAGAACCCCAGGGGAGTGTGGATTCGAACCCACACCCCAGGCTCCCATTACACACCGAGTATGAGTTCGGGCGGGGCCTGCCACCAGCCAGATGTTTGGGCAGGGCCCCGCCGCCGGGGAGGTGTTCTGGCGGGGCCACGCCGGCGAGGAGCTGGTCGGCCAGGCCCCACCGCCGGGGAACAGTTTGTGTGGGGCCCCGCCAAGGAGGAGCTGGTCGGATGGGTCCCGCCGAGGAGGAGCTGGTCGGACGTGTCCCGCCGAGGAGGAGCTGGTCGGACGTGTCCCGCCGAGGAGGAACTGGTCGGGCGGGCCCCACCGAGGAGGAGCTGGTCGGACGGGCCCCACCGAGGAGGAGCTGGTCGGGCAGGCCCCACCGAGGAGGAGCTGGTCGGGCAGACCCCACCGAGGAGGAGCTGGTCGGACGGGCCCCGCCGAGGAGGAGCTGGTCGGACGGGCCCCGCCGAGGAGGAGCTGGTCGGACGTGTCCCGCCGAGGAGGAGCTGGTCGGACGTGTCCCACCGAGGAGGAGCTGGTCGGACGTGTCCCACCGAGGAGGAGCTGGTCGGACGTGTCCCACCGAGGAGGAGCTGGTTGGGCAGGCCCCGCCGAGGAGGAGCTGGTCGGACGTGTCCCACCGAGGAGGAGCTGGTTGGGCAGGCCCCGCCGAGGAGGAGCTGGTCGGACGTGTCCCACCGAGGAGGAGCTGATCGGACGTGTCCCACCGAGGAGGAGCTGGTCGGGCAGGCCCCACCGAGGAGGAGCTGGTCGGACGTGTCCCACCGAGGAGGAGCTGGTCGGGCAGGCCCCACCGAGGAGGAGCTGGTCGGACGTGTCCCACCGAGGAGGAGCTGGTCGGGCAGGCCCCACCGAGGAGGAGCTGGTCGGGCGTGTCCCACCGAGGAGGAGCTGGTCGAGCAGGCCCCGCCGAGGAGGAGCTGGTCGGACGTGTCCCACCGAGGAGGAGCTGGTCGAGCAGGCCCCGCCGAGGAGGAGCTGGTCGGACGTGTCCCACCGAGGAGGAGCTGGTCGGGCAGGCCCCACCGAGGAGGAGCTGGTCGGACGTGTCCCACCGAGGAGGAGCCGGTCGGGCAGGCCCCACCGAGGAGGAGCTGGTCGGGCAGGCCCCACCGAGGAGGAGCTGGTCGGGCAGGCCCCACCGAGGAGGAGCTGGTCGAGCAGGCCCCGCCGAGGAGGAGCTGGTCGGACGTGTCCCACCGAGGAGGAGCTGGTCGGACGTGTCCCACCGAGGAGGAGCTGGTCGGACGTGTCCCACCGAGGAGGAGCTGGTCGGGCAGGCCCCACCGAGGAGGAGCTGGTCGGACGTGTCCCACCGAGGAGGAGCTGGTCGGACGTGTCCCACCGGGGAGGAGCTGGTCGGGCAGGCCCCACCGAGGAGGAGCTGGTCGGACGGGCCCCGCCGAGGAGGAGCTGGTCGGACGTGTCCCGCCGAGGAGGAGCTGGTCGGACGGGCCCCGCCGAGGAGGAGCTGGTCGGACGTGTCCCACCGAGGAGGAGCTGGTCGGACGTGTCCCACCGAGGAGGAGCTGGTCGGACGTGTCCCACCGAGGAGGAGCTGGTCGGACGTGTCCCACCGGGGAGGAGCTGGTCGGGCAGGCCCCACCGAGGAGGAGCTGGTCGGACGGGCCCCGCCGAGGAGGAGCTGGTCGGACGTGTCCCGCCGAGGAGGAGCTGGTCGGACGGGCCCCGCCGAGGAGGAGCTGGTCGGACGTGTCCCACCGAGGAGGAGCTGGTCGGACGTGTCCCACCGAGGAGGAGCTGGTCGGACGTGTCCCACCGAGGAGGAGCTGGTCGGGCAGGCCCCACCGAGGAGGAGCTGGTCGGCCAGGCCTCACCGAGGAGGAGCTGGTTGGGCGGGCCCCACCGAGGAGGAGCTGGTCGGGCGTGTCCCACCGAGGAGGAGCTGGTCGGCCAGGCCTCACCGAGGAGGAGCTGGTTGGGCGGGCCCCACCGAGGAGGAGCTGGTCGGGCGTGTCCCACCGAGGAGGAGATAGTCGGGCAGGCCCCACCGAGGAGGAGCTGGTTGGGCGGGTCCCGCCGAGGAGGAGCTGGTCGAGCAGGCCCCACCGAGGAGGAGCTGGTCGGGCAGGCCCCACCGAGGAGGAGCTGGTCGGACGGGCCCCGCCGAGGAGGAGCTGGTCGGACGGGCCCCGCCGAGGAGGAGCTGGTCGGACGTGTCCCACCGAGGAGGAGCTGGTCGGACGTGTCCCACCGAGGAGGAGCTGGTCGGGCAGGCCCCACCGAGGAGGAGCTGGTCGGACGGGCCCCGCCGAGGAGGAGCTGGTCGGACGTGTCCCACCGAGGAGGAGCTGGTCGGGCGTGTCCCACCGAGGAGGAGCCGGTCGGGCAGGCCCCACCGAGGAGGAGCTAGTCGGACGTGTCCCACCGAGGAGGAGCTGGTCGGACAGGCCCCACCGAGGACGAGCTAATTGGGCAGGCCCTACCGAGAAGGAGCTGCTCGGGCGGCTCCATCGTGGAGGAGGTGTTCAGGCGGGCCGGCGAGGAGGCCTCGAGGTAAGGGCAGTGGTGGCGAGGTGAGGCCCGAGTTCGGGCAGCGGCGAGGGGCAGTGAGGCGAGGCCCGAGGTCGGGTAGCGCCAGGACCTCAAGGTTGGCAGGTGAGGCGAGTCTGGATTCTGGAACATTTTACGGATTCTGGTCGACCCTGCCACCAATCAATCCGGAGTCCAGATTCCGGAACATTCCAGATTCCGGAACTCTGGAATTTGAACGCTCAACCTGCAGTATATTTGGATTTCCAAAAGGCATTCGACAATGTGCTAAACAAACAGTTGTTATCAAGATAAGGGCTCATGGGGCTGGGGTAATATATTAGCATGAATAGGGGATTGGTTAACGGATAGAAAACAGAGAGTTGGGATAAATGGGTCATTTTTCTGTTGGCAGGCTAGTTACTAGTGGAGTGTTGCAATGATTAGTACTTGGGCCTCAGCTATTTACAATCTATATTAATGACTTAGATGAAGGGATTGAGTGCAATGAATCCAAGTTTGCTGATGATACAAAGCTAGGTGGGTGGCTCTGCTGCACAGGAGGGCAGGAAAAAGAGTGGGAGAGCTATAGTGATAGGGGATTCTATTCTAAGGGGAATAGATAGACATTTCTGTGGTCGCAATCGAGATTTCAGGATGGTATGATGCCTCCCTGGTGCAAGGGTCAAGGATGTCTCGGAGCGGTTGCAGGACATTTTGGAGGGGAGGGTGAACAGCCAGTTGTCATGGTGCATATAGGTACCAATGATATAGGTAAAAAACGGGATGAGGTCCTATAAGGTGAATTTAGGGAGCAAGGAGTTAAATTAAAAAGCAGGACCTCAAAGGTAGTAATCTCAGGATTGCTACCAGTGTCACGTGCTAGTCAGAGTAGGAATCGCAGAATAGCTCAGATGAATACGTGGCTTGAGCAGTGGTGCAGAAGGGAGGGATTCAAATTCCTGGGACATTCCTGGGGGAGATGGGACCAGTACAAACCGGATGGTCTACATCTGGGCACGACCGGAACCAATGTCCGAGGGGGAGTGTTTGTTAGTGCTTTTGGGGAGGGGTTAAACTAATATGGCAGGGGGATGGGAACCTATGCAGGGAGACAGAGGGATGTCGAATGGAGGCAGAAGCAAAAGATAGAAAGAAGAAAAGTAAAAGTGGAGGACAGAGAAACCCAAGGCAAAAATCAAAAAGGGCCACATTACAGCAAAATTCTAAAGGGGCAAAGTGTGTTAAAAAAAACAAGCCTGAAGGCTCTGTGCCTCAATGTGAGGAGTATTCATAATAAAGAGGATGAATTAACTGCACGGGCAGCAATTAATGAATATGATATAATTGGCATCACGGAGACATGACTACAGGGTGACTAAGGCTGGGAACTCAACATACAGGGGTATTCAACATTCAAGAAGGATGGACAGAAAGGAAAAGGAGGTTGGGTAGCGTTCCTGATTAAAGAGGAAATTAACGCAATAGTAAGGAAGGACATTAGCTTGGATGATGTGGAATCTGTATGGGTGGAGCTGCGGAATACCAAAGGGCAGAAAACGCTAGTGGGAGTTGTGTACAGACCACCAAACAGTAGTAGTGAGGTTGGGGACAGTATCAAACAAGAAATTAGGGATGCAGGCAATAAAGGTACATCAGTTATCATGGGTGACATTAATCTACATATAGATTGGGCTAACCAAACTGGAGGAGAATTTCCTGGAGTGTATTAGGGATGGTTTTCTAGACCAATATGTCGAGGAACCAACTAGAGAGCTGGCCATCCTAGACTGGGTGATGTGTAATGAGAAAGGACTAATTAGCAATCTTTTTGTGCGAGGCCCCTTGGGGAAAAGTGACCATAATATGGTAGAATTCTTTATTAAGATGGAGAGTGACACAATTAATTCAGAGACTAAGGTCGTTAACTTAAGGAAAGGTAACTTCGATGGTATGAGACGTGAATTAACTGGAATAGACTGGCAAATGATACTTAAAGGGTTGACAGTGGATAGGCAATGGCAGACATTTATAGATTACATGGATGAACTTCAACAATTGTACATCCCTGTCTGGAGTAAAAATAAAATGGGGAAGGTGGCTCAACCGTGGCTAATGGAAATTAAGGATTGTGTTAAATCCAAGGAAGAGGCATATAAAGCAGCAATTCTGGAGACGGGGAGAAATTTAGAATTCAGCAGAGGATGACAAAGGGTTTAATTAGGAGGGGAAAATAGAGTATGAGAGGAAGCTTGCCGGGAACATAAAAACTGACTGCAAAAGCTTCTATAGATATGTGAAGAGAAAAAGATTAGTGAAGACAAACGTAGGTCCCTTGCAGTCAGATTCAGGTGAATTTATAATGGGGAACAAAGAAATGGCAGACTAGTTGAACAAATACTTTGGTTCTGTCTTCACGAAGGAAGACACAAATAACCTTCCGAAAATACTCGGGAACCGAGGGTCTCGTGAGAAGGAGGAACTGAAGGAAATCCTTATTAGGTGGGAAATTGTGTTAGGGAAGTTGATGGGATTGAAGGGCGATAAATCCCCGGGGCCTAACAGTCTGCATCCCAGAGTACTTAAGGAAGTGGCCCTAGAAATAGTGGATGCATTGGTGATCATTTTCCAACAGTCTATCGACTCGGGATCAGTTACTATGGACTGGAGGGCAGCGAATGTAACATCACTTTTTAAAAAAGGGAGGGAGAGAGAAAACGGGTAATTATAGACCGGTTAGCCTGACATCAATAGTGGGGAAAATGTTGGAATCAATTATTAAAGATGAAATAGCAGTGCATTTGGAAAGCAGTGACAGGATCGGTCCAAGTCAGCATGGATTTATGAAAGGAAAATCATGCTTGACAAATCTTCTGGAATTTTTTGAGGATGTAATTTGTAGAATGGACAAGGGAGAACCAGTGGATGTGGTGTATTTGGACTTTCAAAAGGCTTTTGACAAGGTCCCACACAAGAGATTGGTGTGCAAAATCAAAGCACATGGTATTGGGGGTAATGTACTGACGTGCATAAAGAACTGGTTGGCAGACAGGAAGCAGAGAGTCGGGATAAACGGGTCCTTTTCAGGATGGCAGGCGGTGACTAGTGGCTTGCCGCAGGGCTCAGTGCTGGGACCCTAGCTCTTTAAAATATACATTAATGATTTAGATGAAGGAATTGAGTGTCATATCTCCAAGTTTGCAGATGACACTAAGCTGGGTGGCGGTGTGAGCTGTGAGGAGGATGCTAAGAGGCTGCAGGGTGACTTGGACAGGTTAGGTGAGTGGGCAAATGCATGGCAGATGCAGTATAATGTGGATAAATGTGAGGTTATCCACTTTGGGGGCAAAAACACGAAGGCAGAATATTATCTGAATGGTGGCAGATTAGGAAAAGGGAGGTGCAACGAGACCTGGGTGTCATGGTACATCAGTCATTGAAAGTTGGCATGCAGGTACAGCAGGCAGTGAAGAAGGCTAATGGTATGTTGGCCTTCATAGCTAGGGGATTTGAGTATAGGAGCAAGGAGGTCTTACTGCAGTTGTACAGGACCTTGATGAGGCCTTACCTGGAATATTGTGTTCAGTTTTGGTCTCCTAATCTGAGGAAGGACGCTCTTGCTATTGAGGGAGTGCAGCGAAGGTTCACCAGACTGATTCCCAGGATGGCAGGACTGACATCTGAGGAGAGACTGGATCGACTGGGCCTTTATACACTGGAGTTTAGAAGGATGAGAGGGGATCTCATAGAAACATATAAAATTCTGACGGGACTGGACAGGTTAAATGCAGGAAGAATGTTCCCGATGTTGTGGAAGTCCAGAACCAGAGGACACAGTCTAAGGATAAGGGATAAGCCATTGAGGACTGAGATGAGGAGAAACTTCTTCACTCAGAGAGTTGTTAACCTGTGGAATTCCCTACCGCAGAGAGTTGTTGATGCCAGTTCATTGGATATATTCAAGAGGGAGTTAGATATGGCCCTTATGGCGAAAGGGATCAAGGGGTATGGAGAGAAAGCAGGAAAGGGATACTGAGGTGAATGATCAGCCATGATCTTATTGAATGGCAGTGCAGGCTCGGAGGGCCGAATGGCCTACTCCTGCACCTATTTTCTATGTTTCTAAGTTTCTATATTTTGAGAAGGCCACAAAAGGCTAGATTTTCCACTTCACATCGCCCATCTATGGCCCATCTAAGGCCCAATACAGACCTCTATCTCCCATTTTGAGCTAAAAGTGGAAACGAGGCCCAAAAAATCGCCGGAGAAATAGGCCCCCAAGTTTCCACTTTGATCGCTGAGATGATCGCCCAAATGATCGTCCACACAAGGCCCATCCCAAGTTTCAGCACTTAGCATGCACTTCGCTGGGCCGATGCAAGGCCCAAAAGAGTGCTCAAAAATAGTTGCTTTTTCAGGGCCTTAGAGAGGGAAATGGGCACTACGGACGCCATTTTTAGCTTCTGAGGAAGGGTGGAGAATTGTTCCAAGTTATTTAGAGAGTAAAATTGAAGCAAATTGTACTCAGAAATTTGGGACAGGGAATATAAATATGTATTATCACCTTATTTATGCTAAATAGATCTCACATATCGGAATTATTTATTAAATAGCTTTTACGTAGTGAAGTTATTTAATGATATTCCGTGGGGAAACAGAATAAACAAACAAATCTGCGTGAAGAACTGTACGTTGTAAAACTTATGTAAATAAGAGAGAAGGTACAAAAGTTGTAGAAATTTTTTTTTTATTAACAAACAAATTTTTTTTAAGAACTAATGAACAACACCCTCCCTCCAACCCCCCATCCCCCGCACCAACCCACCCTTCCCTCAAAATCCCCAAAACGTTAGAAGAAGAAGAAGTGACCATTTCAGAAAGAATGAAAAGTGAACAGTTAAGTAATGATAAAAGTGAACAAGTGAACATTTAACTATTGAATACAATTGGCCAATTTAGTAACAATAACAATAACAAGAGTATAATAAATTGATAATAACAAGTGAACTATAGAGAAGCACTCCCCCCTTCCTACCTGCGGCCACATTTCCCTTCAGATCCTGTCCCACCCCGTGTTCGCACCCCACCCGCCCGTTTTGGTCTACGCAGACCGACACCAAGACCTCGTGCAGAGTGGAATATCAAGACTTCCTGCCGTGGTGGAGGTGACGGAGAGGAAGGGGAAGCCTGAGGCTCCACTTCCGAGTCCAGAGGAACTGTGCCCTCTGTACTCGCTTGTGTGCTCAGGGTGTCACTGCGAGCAGACACGACACCTTGGGGTGCAGTGCTGTCTCCTGCCAGCAACGCATGCCATAGGGCATTGGTTGCGGCTGTCTGCTGCCGAACAGCCTCAATGTCTGTGACTGCTCAGAAGACCAGTTGGAGAAGTTATTCCAGGATGCTGGAAACTGGCTCCAGTTCGCAGAAAATCCCGCGAACCTCTGGATAAGGTCGCGACCAATCGCGCCCGTCTCCCTGCACAGGGAAATCAAGCTCTCTGTCTGGCCTTCCAAGGCAGGCGATTTCTCGCCACGCTGACCGGACCTCCGTGGGGTCAGCGTTTGCAATATGATGCCCCTTGGCGTCGCCACCTGCATACCGCTTGGTCCCGGTGCTTCTTCCATCTCATCCGAGATGGCCGCAGGTTGTTCCAACCGCCCCCCCACAAAAAAAATCTCTTCTTCTTCCATCTCCTCCTCAATCTCCTCCTCCGCAGCAGGAGTCTGTAGTGGCTCCTCTTCTTCATCATCCTCCTGCGATGTTGGAGATGGTTCAGTGATAGTGGACCTCACTGACTCAACGACCACTTGACCTTTAATTTGATAAACAACGTTTAACAATTCAAATCATTGCATTACAATTTTTCTCGAACTCAAAACATTGCAATGCTTTCCATTACCCCATATGCACAAGTGATCACAAGGTTTAACATGACCTAACATGACCTCATTCGAAGATCTATAGTACATCACAATTATATATCAGATTATATTATAATTGCATAACATTACATGCGTAACTACGATATTTTCAGTATTTACGAATGATTCACACATTGAACAATGCACATTTCTCATTACTCACATGTCTCAAGGCTGGGTTCGGCCACACCACGGGATGTGACCGAACGGCTTTCTGGCCCCACCAAGGCCACCGCGAGCTCCTCATAAGCACAAACTGTGCATCATGGCAGAGCCCCGCCCGTCCTGCGTTGCTCCCGATTATTGATCGAGATCTTCTTCTGTAAATGATACGATAACATTGCACGGCATAAGCAAATGGATCAGGCAATTGAAGACATTGAAGACATTTAATAATGACAGATTTAAATGTTCTATTACAAATTAGCATTACGTTGCATATTTCACACTGCAACATTTAATTTTGTGCTGGGTTGCATAAATTATTCATAATTTAGTTATGTTTAAATGTAGCCAAATAACATTGTAGATTCTAGTTCCTATTTAGATCATTAAATAATACATAAACATAAATATATACTCTCGCAGCTGCCAGTAGGCTGTTCCACTGTTTGTGGCACTGGTCCGGTGTGCGTGTTTCATTAGAGGCCGACGTGACCACGTCGATAATGTCGGACCAAATCCTCAGATATGCACGGGGTGGAGGTTTCCCATGCCCACCCTGTGTCAGATCCTCCCACCTGGAGCTGACAGCATTCACGAGGGCCTCATTGGCCTCCGCCTCTCAACTGATCCCTCCATGTCGATTAATATCAGATAAATCAGACCACAAAATGCTTTCTCCTCTCTCTCTCACCCCGACCCTCACAAAGCTTCTGAGCATGTGTGATGACCCCTGATCTCCCAAAACGCGGGAAGGAGCATCAACCTGAAAAAAAAAATCAAGCTACACATGCGCAGTATAGCGTTGCTATGGAAGCTTTTTTTTTCATTCACTTCCATTTTCTTTGGGCGAGTGTGAGATCGCCGAGAAATCACATCACCCATTTGACATCGCCGGGGTAAGGCCGAGTGGAAAATCACAAAAAAAAAATGGGCCTTGAGCCAGCGATCAGCACGGGCGATAGGTCCCGCATCGCTGGAATAAGGCCCATTTTTTTCAGCCTTAGCCACAAAGTGGAAAGTCTAGCCCAAAGTGCCTGCAAAGGGATATAGACAGGTTAAGTGAGTGGGCAATAAGGTGCCAGATGGAGTATAATCTGGGAAAATGTGAGGTTATTCACTTTGGTAGGAATAGAAAAGCAGAATATCTTTTAAATGGTGAGAAACTATTAAATATTGGTGTTCAGAGAGATTTAGGTGTCCTCCTATAGGAAACACAGAAAGTTAGCATGTAGGTGCAGCTGATAAATTAGGAAGGCAAATGGCATGTTGGTCTTTATTGCAAGGGGGTTGGAGTACAAGAGTAAGGAAATCTTACTACAATTATACAGGACTTTGGTGAGACCTCACCTGGAGTACTGTGCACAGTTTTGGTCTCCTTATCTGAGAAAGGACATACTTGCCTTCGAGGTGGTGCAACAAAATTTCACTAGATTGACCCCTGGGAATGAAAGGATTGTCCCATATGGAGAGATTGAGCAGATTGGGCCGATACTCTCTGGAGTTTAGAAGAATGAGAGGTGATCTCATTGAAACATATAAGATACTAAGGGGGATTGTTTTCCCTGCTTGGAGAGACTAGAACTAGGGGGGGCATTGTCTCAGGATAAGGGGTCGACCATTTAAGACTGAGATGGGGAGGAATTTCTTCACTCACAGGGTTGTGAATCTTTGGAATTCTCTTCACCAAAGGGCTGTGGGTGTTGAGCTAGGCTGAGATATATTGGGCTAGACTTTTGGCACATCATCGCCCATTTACCATCCATAAAAGTTGTGAGATTCAGGCTATCGCTGATATTTAATGAAAAATGGAAACTAGCGCCCGATTATCGCCCATTTATCGCCGGCGCAACTTTTAACATACGGGAATGAGCTGCATCGCCCGGCCTATTTTTAAAAAATGATGTCATCCTCGTGCAAGGCCAAGAATACTGTTTATAATGGAAACTAGCGCCCAATTATTGCCAACATTCGACATTTCGCCCATAATTTGCCCAAATGATCGCTGGCCCAAAAAGACACTCAAGAAAAGCTCCAATCACCTAACCTTAACTTGGGACTACGGACGCCATTTAGTGATTTGTGAATGATTTTAAGGACGTTTTTGACTTGCCAATCATCTAATCACATTTGTATTTGTTGAGGACAAATTAAGAAGAGCGATTAAGGGCATTTATAGTGATTTATAGTGATGGGGCCTCTAATTTCTCAACCAGTATTGATGACTAATCACATGCTGCAGAATAGAGATGGAGAAGGTTTATTGAAGAGCATTAAATGGCCAATCAAAGAGGTGGCAGACTGCTCATGAGGAGGAGATGTTACACCCAACGCATTTACAGGGATAAGCGATCATACCTGGACTTGTCCGATAATGCATGCGTTAGAAGGCTGCGATTCCGAAAGGAGGTCATCTAATTAAGGGGAATCTGCCAGCTAATTAAGGGAGATCTGCAGCCTACTAGCACCATCAGGACCATACTGCCCATTGAGGTTAAGGTCATTGCGGCACTTTCCTTCTATGCATCGGGCTCCTTTCAGGCCTCAGCTGGCGACATTTGCCATATCTCTCAGCAGGCCACACATTACTGCATTCGACAGGTGACTGAAGCCCTTTACGCTCGCAGGATGGACTTTATAAACTTTCCTATGACCAGGAAGGCACAGAGTGAGAGGGCTTTGGGTTTCTCGAGACTAGAAAACTTCCCCAAGGTGCAGGGAGCAATAGACTATAGGCACATCACCCTGAGAGCATCTTTACAGGATGCAGAGGTGTTTCGGAACCGAAAGGGATTCCACTCCCTGAATGTGTCAACCACAAGCAAATAATCATGGCAATAAATGCAAATTTTCCAGGGAGCATCCAGGATGCGCACATCTTGTGTGAGAGCACTGTCTCTGACCTGTTTAACAGTCAGCAACAAGGTCACGGTTGGATGCTGGGGGATAAAGGATATGGGGCTAGATTTTCCACGTTTTTTGCATGCTTAATGCCCGCTTAACGTCAATTTTACCGCTGAAATGACGTATAACGCTCATATATTGCCCATTTAACCACAAAATGTAAATTGATGAGCATTTTTCGGAAACTTATCGCTGAGCGTTACTTTCTCCATGTGCGTAACGCCAGGAAAAAATACCGCCCGCCCACTTTTTTGGGGCAGAATCATCAGAAAGGGCGAAATCAATGCCCATAATATCGCCCTGCGTTAGTTTCTGCACGGAATTAACGCCGAGATTCAATAATACTGACCGCCCATTTTTTTGTGTCGTAAAGATCACATTTGCTGAAACTTACGCCCAGGAGATCGCCCAGCGTCACTTTCACCACCTTGCACACATATCGCCCACAATATCGCTCGCCCAAAAAAACGCCCGGAAAAAATGGAACTAAAGCCAACGGTGTCGGTGCCATTTTTAAAATCGCAGGTCGTTTCATTCAAAAGGGTGCTTCAACTTCGGGGGTGTTTGGATTGACTCTGGAGTTCTTCTCGGGTGAAGTGACCATCTCAACAGACATATTTTCATACCTCTAGGGGGTTTACTCTAGGTGTATTTTAGTGAGGAAATTATTGCTTCTGATCAATCGCTATTATACGTTCATTGCAATGGGGCCAGCCATTTCTCAGCCTGCATCGATTAATACGCAGATGCTGCAGAGTGCAGATGGCTCAATGTGTGATGCACATCATTATGTGCCCAATTTAAGACATGCAAGAATGAGGAGGAGGGCCAGACCATACACACCCCGCACGTACAGGGAAAAGAGGTCTTACCTGGACGTGATCGAGCACACCTACCTTCGGAGACTGCGCTTCCACAAGGTGGTGATCAATGAAATAAGTGAGCTCATCAGGCCACATATGCAGCCTGCCATCAGGACATCAGTGTAGGTCGAGGTCAAGGTCACCGCGGCACTGTCTTTCTACATGTCTGGTTCCTTTCGGGCCTCCGTGGTCGAGATTTCCCCTCTGTCTCACCATGCCACCCATAGCTGCATTAGACAAGTCACGGAGGCCCTGTACGCGCGAAGGATGGACGTTATCAGCTTCCCCGTGACCACGGAGGTCAGACTGACAGGGCTGGAGCATTCTACCGCATTGCTAAACTCCCCAGGATGCAGGGAGCACTTACATCGCCATGCGGGCACCTTCTCAGGACCCAGAGCTTTTTCGTAAC
The DNA here is from genome assembly GCF_044704955.1 of Pristiophorus japonicus. Taxonomy (NCBI): domain Eukaryota; kingdom Metazoa; phylum Chordata; class Chondrichthyes; family Pristiophoridae; genus Pristiophorus; species Pristiophorus japonicus. Next base: position 5,932,488 of record NC_091987.1, read on the forward strand.
AGAAAAGGATTTCACTCCCTGAAGGTCCAACTAGTTGTCAACCACAACCAGATCATAATGGCAGTGAATGCCAAATGTCCGGGCAGCTTCGATGAGGCTCACATCCTGTGTGTGAGCGCTATCTCTGACATGTTTAACAGTCAGCAACAAGGACAATGCTGGATGCTTGGTGATAACCAATATGGTTTAGCCATCTGGCTGATGACCCCCCCCTATGTGACACCCACACCGAGGCCGAGAAGCGATACAACCAGAGCCACAGAGACATAGGCAATGTGGTCCAGAAAACAATAACTGCGCTTCAGATGCCTGGACCACTCAGGAGGGGAGCTACAATACAACTCTGAGCAAGTAGCTAAATTCATGGTCGTGTGCTCCATGCTGCACAACCCTGGCTATCAGGAGGGGACAAGAATTGCCAGAAGGGACTGATGCTCCACCTCAGGAGAGAGAGGAAGAGGATGACGAGGGGCTGGACGCTGACCTAGGACCAGACAATCAGGCTGGCTAGGCAACCATGCCCACGACCCCCTCCAGACCGCAGGAAAGGGCCCGTGGTGGCTACATAGCTGCTTACATGAGGAGTTGATATCTGAACGAGTTTCCTGAAAGAATGTTGCTGTGAGTGACAATGCTGACACACTGCTATATGTGTGCAGCTCAGACATCAATGGTGGCCATTACCTTGGTGCCAGTTAAAGTTTACGTTGATTGAAGTTAAGTTTTATTTAACACTTTCATGTTAAGGAATCACCAGTGTGTAACGATCCTGTTGCCCAAAACTCACTGTTGGTTTGTAGACAGTTTACGTAGTAGGTAATTAGTCACTACAGTCGCAACAATTTGGTGGGACTTCGACTATTGAAAGAAAGTCGTCGACAAACGTTATGTTTCAGCTAAACAAACTTTATTTCCCAAAGTAGAATTAAAGTTCAAATGATTTCGCAAAGTAGAAATAAAGTACAAAACATGTATAAAATAGCACATAAGCCTCACTACTTGTGCTGGTATTACCCGTTAACAGAGGTGATCAGTCTCCGCCACTGGTGTCCTGCTTTCAAGCCCCTGCTTAAAGGTCCAACCTGCTTTGAGCCCCTGGCCTAAGGTTCCAGCTTCTCGAGTGTGGCTCCTAGGTTCTCGCTGATTCTGTGGAGTTTCTCTTCCTGGTTTATACTCTGCTCGAATCTGTTCCATCCCTTTGACTACACATTTGTCTGTGCCCTGGTGATTGGGTTATTCCAGTTACAATCTGTCCCATTTCCTTGATTACGTTTTGTCTGTATCCTTATGATTTCGCAAAGTACCTCTGTTAACGGGTAATACCAGCACAAGTAGTGAGGCTTATGTGCTATTTTATACATGTTTTGTACTTTATTTCTACTTTGCGAAATCATTTGATACTCTAGTTAAGGAAGCATGACTAATCAAATTTCAATTGGTAATTCATTTTATCTTCAAGGCACCTTAACCTTACTCTCAGGGGTCTTTCCATTTTATGCTGCTATAGCCTGCATATTTCTACAGTCCTGCTATCTGAGACAATGCACATCAAGGTTATGTTCAATAAAAACAAATTTATACTAACATTCGTCTGAAATCATAAGGCAAAAACATCCAACCCCCGCCCACAACCCACTTTTTCCACCACTGACATCAACATGTCCAGCAACGCAGAATACAAAGGCAAAGCAGAAGGGTGGTTCCCTCCCCCATACATTACAACAAATTGCATGCACCCAGATGCAGATATAACACAGCACTCACCTGCGGACATGCACCTCCCTTTCCTTCTTCTCCCCACCTCTACCCATTCCCCTCCTCGCTCCACGGCGCCTGGCTGAAGAGCTCCTGAGGCGGTGCCTCATTGGGGGGTATGAAGGCAGAGGCGGTGGTTACATGGGTACGGGAGCGGAGGGTGTCGAGGGGGGAACATTCTCTGATGCAGAAGCAGGGTCTTAGTCCTGCCTCTCATCTGTCGTTCACAGTGGTGGTGCGGAACCTAGGGGAGGAGTGCCGCCCTCCGGGACCACTGGGAGGCCTGTGCCAGCAGTGTTCCTGGCTATCGCCTCCAGGGCCTCCGCCATCCGCAGAATGTACTCGGTCATGGTGGCCAGTGTCGGGATATGCCCGCCAATGCTTCGAGGAGCTGGTCACCAATGTCTACAGTCCTCCTGTACCATCTCTCCGTTCTCATGTGGCGCTCGTGGACCAGACCTGTCGCGTCCACGAAACCTCCGCGGGGTCGGCGCCGTTCCGGGGACAAATGGGGTGCCCTGTGGCGAGGTGCTTGGGGCTGGTACCTCCAGCATGGAGGCAGAAATGACCGTAGGAGCACTAGATGGCCTTGAGGTGAAATGGCTTCTGGAGCGTGGCGATGCAGGTTCCTCGAAGTTGGCGCTCTCATCTGCAGAGAATAGACCCAGCGGATTGACGGGCGAGAATCGGAGCTCCTCAGCAGATGTAGGATCGTCTGGAGAGTCCGGCCCCGCGCCCCCACCTTCTGACCTCTGTGGTCTTGCCTGTGGCATCGCTTCTGGCTGAGCTGCAAAACACAAATGAGGTTTGTTATATCTTTAGATGCTCTGATAATGACTCCACGAGGCAAGGTATTGCACTTGAACTGTAGTGACCTTAGTCCATTTAATATAACTCCTGAGTGAGGAACACACATGGTGGCCTGCCTTTTATACTAGGCCTGGCCCACCTGTACCGGTAATCTACAAGTCTCCCACTGCAGTGCCCTCTGGTGGCACACCTTAGTGACCATACAGCTGGTGTACAAGTTTCCCATAGTAGTGCCCTCTGGTGGAGTAAACATGTCTGGATACATGACATCACTCTTCCCCCAAGTCCTTAGTGCCAATCGCCTTCATACATTGACAGTGCTCTGGGCTTCAGCTCTATCTGGTTGACCCTTGGAGGGTCGTTTCCATCTTGGGTGAGTGGGTGGTGTTTCGTTAGCAATAGAGGTGCTGGAGGTTTCTGTTTGAGAGTCCATGACCAGTCCATTCTCTTCCCCGCCACCCCCCCACATATAGATTATGCCAGTGGATCATTACATTCATATACATTCAAGTCCAGAAAAAAAATTTGCATTTATATCATTACAGTTGTGAGGCAATTACATTTGACTGATGAGATACATTCTTGATACATACTTGGAGTCAGTGCTGGGGTCAGCAGCGGTGCCTGAGGACAAACTAGTTCCAGAACTGCTGGATGGTGCCCAGGTAGTCTGGTGGCGGCGCGGTGCCCGGTGCTGGCAGTGGGAACCCGGTTGGCTCAAGTTGCCTGCTCTCGGGGCCTTTGCCGTTGCTCCTAGCGTCGGGCAGGTTCACAGATGCCTGTGACCTCCCTGTCCTCTCCTTGTGCCCTGAGTCGCTGCTGCTCCCTGAGGGGCAGTCGTCTAGCAGTGCGCAGGGAACTGCTGACTCGCTTGCCTGGCCGTTATTTGGTTTGGGATCCTGGCTGGTCCCGGTCCCATTTGGGAGAACCGTATCGGGTGACCCTTCGTTCCCAGGTGTAGCCTTAGTGGCGATAGGGTCTGGGGGCTGGGCCTTAGCGCGGTTTGCTCTTTCAGGCTCGTGGCGGTTGGTGCCATCGGGTGCCTGAGAGGTGGAGCCGATCAGGGGCAGGGTATAGATACAGGTGCAGTTGCCCTCCTGAGATCGCTTGCTCTGCAGCTTGTCTATATTAGCTGCTTGTGGCCACACTCCGTGTTGTATCACTCTGGTCCCAGGGATGCAGGTTACAGCATTGAGTAGCCTGCTGGACCGGTGCGCTCCCGATGGGTGTTTGCCCACTACATTATCTGAATACAGTTAAAATCCTGCATCGCACAAAGTTTCATTACTCATTGTAGATAAACTGTAGCTCCAATCGCAGTTGCATGACTTTTCTTTGCTTATTACATGTATAAAACTCTGATCATCAATTACAAGCTTTACATTTAACTCGCAGTTGCTGTTACATTGATTGAGAATGTGGAACTGTCCCTTTAAGTGTGGTACATTGCTAACCTCCTTTAAGAGAGCCTTGCTATCTTTACCCCAATCCGCTTCTCCGTTTGGTACCACGTGTTGCTCCATCAGCGCTGCTCCTCGTGGTCTGGCCGCCGCCATCTTTTTCCTCAGCGCCTCACCTCGTGTTTTGGGGCCATCTTTCTTTCATCCACGATGTCGACTGCGGTGATCCTCTTCTCCCCGGGTTCTGCCGCCGAAGCTGGGAAGTCGTCTTTGGATCCAAGTTTCTTCCTCCAGAGTCCTGCCACTGGAGCCTGGAAAGTGCGTTCGGGTTGTCTCAGCTGGATCATCTCCACGCAGTCGTGCTGAGCGGTCTGTACCTCGGGTGCTGTGCTGGTCTGCTCTCTGGTGCCGGATCCAACCTCAGGTGGGGGTTTGCTTTGCCTCTGAGCATGGAGGACGTTGATCGCTGGAGGGATGTAATCTTCCCAGCTCCAATGGATCTTCTCCATCCACCTTCTTCCGAGTAGCGTTGGTCCATCACCTGCAATAATCCACAGTGGTAACTTGTGCACTGCACCATCATGGAGTACCTTTACATCCGCACTACCAACGACTGGGATAAGTTCATTGGTGTAGGTGCACAGCTTTGCCTGAACAGGGACCAACTTGGATCATTCAGCTTGATTGTCCCATAGCCTCTCAAAGGCTGCTTGATTCATTACTGACTGGCTTGCCCACATGTCCACCTCCATGAAGACTGGAGTGCCGTTTAGCTCAACTTCCATTCTCAACGGGGAGCATTTTGTGATGCAGGTAAACATTCTGTACACCTCATCGTGGGGCTGAGTTGCCTCTCCGACCACTTCTTCATAATCCACACTGGATTCATGGCCCTCTGCAGACTCTTCAACACGGTGAGTCATATTTCTTTTACACATTCGCTGGAGGTGACCCTTTGTGCTGCACCCTTTGCACACATAGTCCTTGAAATGGTATTGGTGAGCCTGGTGATTTCCTCCGTAACGCCAGCATGGTGCTAACTGATTAGTCCCCCTCGGCGGACTCAGATTTAAATGACTCGGGGACCTGTTCTCTCTCCCCTGGGGAGATTCACGTTCTACAGTCCAGCCTCTAAAAGGTGCCAGTCTGTGTATAGTACTTGCCGGTTTTGAGTGTTGAGGATGAGTCATCCACCTAGAGCTGCAGGTCGAGGTCATGAATGCCTGACTCACGGTGATGGCCTTCTGCAGTGTGACTGTGGTATCCGCAGATAGTAGCTCGTGAAGAAGGCCCTCGTGGCCGATTCTGATGACAAAGATATCCCGCAGCACTTCGGTGAGGTGTTCGCTGAAACCACACGGTGCCACCAGCCTCCTGAGGTCAGCTGTGCGATCATGGTACCCTTGCTGACTTTGTCTTCTATATTCAACATGATTATTCAAGTCAGGGTGTACAAGAGATAGCTTAGTCTTAAGACCTCTCTTCATCATTAGGCAGGTGAGACCCCGGTAAGCGTGTGTGGTCTTGTCCTGTAACTAAGCAGTATGCATGACAGGCGGGTCTGCAGTGACCCTTGGGTTACTTGCTTCATATTCTGCTTTATGATTTGGACAGCATGCTCTGCTTGCCCATTGGATGCAGGTTTGAACGGTGCTGATTTTACATGTTTGATACCATTGAGTTTCATGAACTCTTGAAACTCCTGACTGGTGAAGCACAATCCGTTGTCGCTAACAACGATGTCAGGCAGACCATGTGTCACGAAAATGACACTGAGATTCTCAATGGTAGCTGTGGGTGTATTGGATGACATGATTATACACTCTATCCACTTCGAATATGCATCCACCACAACTAAAAACATCTTCCCCAGGAAGGGACTTGCAAAGTCTATGTGGATCCTGGACCATGGTTTAGATGGCCACGACCACAGACTCAGCGGCGATTCCACTGGTGCTTTGCTGAGCTGCATGCAAGTGTTGCACTGATGTACACATGATTCCAGCTCAGAGTCAATTCCCGGCCACCATACATGAGACCTGGAGATGGCTTTCATCATTACAATGCTATGTAGCTCACGTATAAATTTCTCTCTCCCTTTCTTGGGCATAACAACACGATTGCCCCACAGTATACAATCCAACTGAATAGGCAGTTCGTCTTTGCGACGAATGTAAGGATTGGTCTCCTCGCACATTTACCTGGGTATTGCAGACCAATCACCTTTGAGGATGCACCACCAATAAAATTGGGTCCTGGCTGGTCCAGGTCTTAACTTGTTGAGCCATGACAGGGGTTCCTTCATTCTCAAAAGCATCCATAACTAACAATAGGTCCGCCGGTTGTGGCATTTCCACCACCGGTGAGGGCAATGCCAGACGGCTCAAAGCATCGGCACAATTCTCAGTGCCAGGTCTATGGCGAATGACATTATCATAAGTGGAAAATGTTAGCGCCCACCTCTGGATGTGGGATGAAGCATTGGTATGGATACCTTTGTTTTCGGAGAACAGCGAAATGAGCGACTTGTGATCTGTCTCCAGTTCAAACCAAAGACAAAACAGGTACTGATGCATCTTTTTAACCCCATACACACAGGCTAGTGCTTCTTTCCCTACCATGCTGTAGGCTCTTTCCGCTTTAGAAAAGCTTTTTGAAGTATACGCGACTGGTTGAAGTTTACTCGACTCATTAGCTTGTTGGAGTACGCAACCAATTCCATATGATGAAGCATCACAGGCCAATTCTGAACATTTACATGGGTCATAATGTACCAGCAGCTTGTTAGAGCAAAGCAGATTAGTGGCTTTCTCAAAAAGCTCTGTCTTGAGACGCACCCCAAACCTAATTGTCGCCTTTTCTTCGCAGCATGTGCAGTGGTTCTAATAAGGTGCTCAATTTAAGTGGGAAGTTACCGAAGTAGTTGAGTAGACCCAGGAATGAACGCAGCTCCGTCACATTCTGCGGCTTGGGTGCATTCTTGATGGCCTGGTTTTCGCATCTGTGGGCCTGATGCCGTCAGCAGCAATTTTCCTCCCCAGGAATTCGACCTCTGGTGCCAAGAAGACGCACTTCGAGCATTTCAGTCTGAGTCCCAATTTGCCCAGACGATGTAGAACCTCTTCCAGGTTGTTCAGATGTTCCTCGAAGTCACATCAGGATGTCATCTTGGAACACGACGGTTCTGGGAACGGACTTCAGTAGACTCTCCATGTTCCTCTGAAATTTTGCTGCAGCCGAGCGAATTCCAAAAGGGCACCTGTGATAAATAAACAGTCCTTTATGTGTGTTAATGTACGTTAGTCTCTTCAACGTCTCGACCAGCTCCTGTGTCATGTAGGCCATGTCAAGTCCAGTTTGGTGAACGACTTCCCCCCGGCTAGTATTACAAACAAGTCATCAGCCTTCGGTAACGGGTACTGATCCTGTTTCGAAACCCTGTTGATCGTAGCCTTGTAGTCTCCGCAGATTCTGACTGTGCCATCACTTTTCAGCACAGGAACAATGGGGCTGGCCCATTCATTAAATTCAACCGGTGATATGATCCCTTCACGCTGGAGTCTGTCCAGTTTGATTTCGACCTTCTCCCTCATCATATACGGAACTGCCCGAGCTTTATGATGGACGGGTCTTGCATCTGAGTCCACGTGGATCTGCACCTTGGCTCCCGTGAAGTTGCCGATGCCTGGTTCTAACAGCGAGGGGAACTTGCTCAATACTTGGGCACATGTATCTTCCTCCTACGACAACGCTTTGATGTCATTCCAGTCGGATCTTATTTTTTCAAGTCAGTTTCTACCGAACAGCGTTAGGCCATTAACATAAGAACATAAGAACATTGTCTGGGACAATCCATAACAGTAATTCGTGAACCGCATCATCATACGACAGTTTAATTGTGGCACTGCCAATCACCGTTGAGTATGTGCGCAACTTGGCATTGACTGGACTCAGCCTGGGCCTCACAGCCTTAGTATCCCACAGCTTGTTGAATGCCCTCTGGCTCATTATCGACTGACTCACCCATGTCCAGTTCCATCAATACCGGCACCTCATTAAATTTCACGTTGATCATTATCGGTTTGCTCTTAGTGAGGAACGAGTACAGTCCATACACTTCCTCCTCTGGTATCTCGGATTGCGTATCCGGATCCGCGCTAGTCTGACCATCGTCCTCCACGTGGTGTGTCGCAGCACGCTTGCTCATCTGCGGACACTTGCGCTGGGGATGCCCCACTCTCAGACAGCCTTTGCAACTCTATTGCTTAAATCGGCACTGCTGGTGCCGGTGATTTCCCCCACAACACCAACACGGAGAAATCAGATTCATTCCCGCTGGTGGACTTTCAGCAGCTACTTTTTAGCACAGGAACAATGGGGCTGGCCCATTCATTAAATTCAACCGGTGATATGATCCCTTCACGCTGGAGTCTGTCCAGTTCGATTTCGATCTTCTCCCTCATCATATACGGCACTGCCCGAGCTTTATGATGGACGGGTCTTGCATCTGAGTCCAGGTGGATCTGCACCTTGGCTCCCGTGAAGTTGCCGATGCCCGGTTCGAACAGCGAGGAGAATTTGCTCAGTACTTGGGCACATGCATCTTCCTCCGACGACAACGCCTTGATGTCGTTCCAGTCGGATCTGATTTTTTCAAGTCAATTTCTACCGAACAGCATACGCAGTCGGGTAGGCCGTGCCGTGTGCCGCTCTGCCGAACGCCGAATCAATCACATTTACAGTACTTGCCGAGTTTCGATTTTTCATTGATATCTGCTTTAGACTTCCATCCGTCATCATGCATGACTGAGCGATCGTGCTGGCCCTGTTCAAGTCCAACGTCTCCACTGCCAGTAGCTTTTGCAGGATTACCTTGTGGTTGATGCCGATTACAAAGAAGTCCCGCAGCATGTCTGCGAACACAGCCCCGAACTTACACGATCCCGCTCGACGTCTCAGATCGGCAACGAATTCCACCGCATTCTGGCCCTCTGAGTGAACGTGCGTGTAAAATCTGTATCTTGAGATGATGATGCCTTAGTCTGGCTTAAGGTGGTCCTGTACCAGTGTACACAATTCTTCATACGTCTTCTCTGTTGGACTCATAGGCAGGAGTAGATTCTTTATTAGACCAGAAATTTTTGGACCGCAAACCGTGAGGAATACTGCCCGGCACCGATCTGTGTCGCCAACCTCCTCCATTTTGTTGGCCATGAAGAACTGGCTCAAATGGCTCACAAAGTCTGCCCAATCTTCTCCTTCCACAAATCGCTCCAGGAATCGAATTGTGCTCATTTTTGCATGCAAAGGTTCTTGTTGCCTCGTCGCCAAATGTTGTGTGTGTAATAACTGTTAGACTGAGTACTGTTTAACTCCAAGAGGTATAATCTTGGCTCTGCTTTATTAAGACACAAAGTGACTAATATACAAAATGGCTGGTCTTTTATACTTGGGCTGCACACACATGCGTGCAGCCCAATCGTCTCCAACAGTGACGCCATCTAGTGGCTAGTGATCCAAAAAGTACATACATGACACTCTCCCAGCTCACTGCTCTCTCCAGCGTCAGTCTCCACAGCATGCTGTGTCGCCTCCTCCTCTCCCTCCATTATAGGCCAAATTCGGGCAAATATGTGGCTGGTAACAGCTAATTTTTGTTTCCCCATTTGCTCTAAAGCTCTAAACTCTGCTTCCTTCCTCCCAAAGCAGCCATACCACACCCACACACACCTTCAGTCCCTCTCAGCTCCCTCTCTCTCTGTCTCCTCTTCTGCGCATGTCATGATGACCCTTGACCTCCTGAATCGCGGGAATCAAGCGTTGCCATGCCATTGCTAAAGACAGCGACACTTTACGGCAGAAGGTCAGAGAGATTTAACGCTACCATCCATTTCATATCACTCGCCCAATTTCAAAAATGGAGACTAGGTGCTTTGAGAATGGGCAAGAAGCCGGCATTCTGAAAACCCATTTTTACCGCCCACGCCAGAAATAACACCCATTTTTGGGCGATCTGCACAAAAGTGTAAAATCTAGCTCATGGCCTTGCCAGCTGGCTCATGGCCCCCCTGCATAAGCCCCAGACAGAAGCCAAGAAGCGCTACAACGAAAGCCATATAGCTACACGCAATATCACGAAAAGACAATTGGAGCTCTGAAGCAGCGCTTCAGATGCCTGGACCACTCAGGTGGCAACGTACACTATCACCCTGAGCAGGTCGCTGAGTTCATTGTGGTGTGCTGCATTTTGCATTACCTAGCTATCAGGAAAGGTCAACAATTGCCAGATGGGATCGCTGGTCCATCTCAGGAGAGAGCGAAGGCGGAAGAGGAGGATGAGGACTTCGAGGAGGACAATCAGCCTGGCGATGAACCCATACCCCCATGCCCCCCCCCCACACCAATGGAAAAGCCCCATGGTAGTTACGCAGCTGCAAAAATCTTGCGTCAGTAGCTCATAAATGAATACTTTGCGTGAAGTTACATTGGTGACAGTTACAGTTGCGTTACATTTCATCCTTGCTTGGCCTGGCCATGAACATTGATTGCAACCTTTGTATTGATATTTTAACTTACATTATTAGAAGACACTTCACAACAAATGTAAACTTAAATACATTTTTTAAATAATTTAATAGCTACTTAAAAAAAATATTTAACAAACATATATAACACAACCCTCCCTCCTCCCCCCGCAACCTCCAATAGTGAACAATATTTTTAATACAACAATATAATAAGAACACCCTCCCACCATGCACAACAGTCAACATTCAACCATTTTTTTGTAATAACAAAACAATTATATACTCCCCCCCCGCCCCCCCCCCCCCCACCCACCCACGGCCACACTTCCCTTCTCTAACTTGACCCCGGCTTGTAACGCCCCATTTCCCACGTAATCCCTGAGTAACAGGACCAAGACATCTTGCAGCAGAGCACCTCAAGGGCTGCTGCTGTGGGGGTGTGACGTCGGCAGAATGGCCTCAGTGGATCGAGGAATAGACGTTTACGAAGAAACATCTTGCGAGTCAGAAGGAAGTTTTTCCTCCTGTCTCCCATCTGGTTGGTGATACGGCATCTTGGGTGCACTGTCGTATTCCGAAACTAACGCGTGCCGCAAGACATCGACAGAGTTGGTCGTTCGCCCCATTGCCACAACTATCTGCTCCATGCCCTCTGTTATTCTGGCAGACAGTGTGGCAATGTTGTCAAGTCAACCCACCAAACGCTCTCGACCCATATCGACGCTTGCCCTCGACAGTGACAGTGACACCATCTGCCCGCCGCGGGGTCGGCGTGGGCACTGGACCACTTGGAGTGGCCTGCTGAAAGCCGCTTGGCCCCGCTACTTCATCCGTTGAGGATGACGTGGCCGCAGGTACCGCAGATGACACATCAGGCTCAGAATCATCCCTCTCCTCCTCGGTTCGCTGTTCATCACCTGTGGTGATCACGACCTGCAGCAGTACAGGTGATGCTGCAGGGGCCTCCCGTTGCACCTGGGGAGTCTGGGGAGCTGGAAAATATAATTGAGGTTATTAGAAGAGAAGGGGAGACATGAGAATGCTTGTACAAGGAGCAACACTACTGCAATAAATGAGAGCAAGAGATGTTACATATGATTAACATGAGAGTACAGAAGAATACAGAAACCGCATGCATAACATTACATCATTCATATATTATAATCAAATGCCATTAAATTACTTTAAATTACCATTGGTTTACCACTGCTTTACACATTACTCACATGACACAACAATGGGATCTGTACCACCACGGGTGGCAGAATGATTATGGGTGCCCACTAATGCTTCGACATGTTCCTCCAGATCGGTTACAGGATGCAGCTCAGCGGGCTGTCCTCCTGTCTGCCTCTGCTCTGCTCTGCATGATTCTTAGAAATCTTCTTCTGCAAACGTGACAAGAGCATGGCATAAGCTAATTGACTAAGTACTATTACGAAACACAACGGATATTGTAATCCACAATTAGTCACCCCACATGTTATTTATTGTGTCTGTAAGCTCTCTAGTAATGACTCCATGAGGTAAGGTATTGTACTTGAACTATGATGACTTTAGTCCATTTATTGCAGCTCCTGAGTGAGCGTACATCATGGTGAGCTCCCTTTTATACTTGGTTACCTGTCGTGTACAGGTGACCCCTAGGTCTCCACCAGTTGCACCCTCTGGTGATACAAGCATAGTGTATACAGTGTGAAGATACATCCAGTGGTCTTATGTAACTGTACATTGAGTGTACAGGGAGTATACTTATGTTATACATACACAACATCACTCTCCCTTAAATCTTGTGCCACTGGCCTTTGCATTGTGTGCTCTGGTCCTAGACTCGAGTGCCCAAAAACCTTGCACGTTGTCTATACTTTAGCTTGGCTCTCTCCATGTTGACCCCCAAGTCCTTATTGCCACAACATTGAGAAATGGTCAGCAGGGGACAGTTGAGGTTGCAGGAGGGTTGAGTGGGTTCTGGGTGTGATCCATGTGTGTTCATGGCTACATACATCCATTCCCGCTCCCCCCCCCCCCGCCTGCCACATACATAGACCATGTGTGTGGCTCAACACCTGCATGTGCATACATGTACAGAAAGAAAGAACAAAAACAGTTTGGGTTCTGCAGTAGTGAAACAAGTACATTTTACTGGTAAGATACATCGTGGTATCACAGTCTTGCCCCTGGGTTGTGCAGGTACAGGTGGGTGAGGACCCTAGTTCCAGAGTGCCCGGACTGTGTCCAGGTTGTCTGATGGCGGCGCTGTGCCCCCTGCCAGCTGGGTGGCCTCAGATCGCTCACCTGGCTGAGTCTCAGGGCCTTTGTCATTGCCTAGTGGTGGGCAGAGCCACAGGAATGTCTGACCTCCCTTGAGGGCTGCGGTGTCTCCCTGCTGCCCTTCAGCGATAGTGGGAGCCTGGTTATCCCAGGTCCTATTGGGAGAGCTGGAGTGTACTAGCCTCTTGCTCCCGGTACTGCGCCTAGTGGCCAGAGAGGTAGAACCGATCATAGAAACATAGAAACATAGAAAATAGGTGCAGGAGTAGGCCATTCGGCCCTTCTAGCCTGCACCGCCATTCAATGAGTTCATGGCTGAACATGCAACTTCAGTACCCCATACCGGTAGTGGTGCCTATGCCGTACGCTGATCGCTGGCCTTGCAGCTGGTATGCTCCCTCTGTGTGTGGCCACGCTCCCTGGGGCATCACATTGGTCCCGGAGGTGCAGGCTACATGGTCAGGTAGCCCGCTGGACCTGGGTGCTTCCAATGGGAGGTTGCCCTTGGTTTTGTCAGCATGCATGTAGAACCTGGCATCACATATCATCACTTCATTTACTCTCACAATACATTGGTTCCGACTGCAATCGCCCAACTTATCATGGTTAGTTACATTTACAAACTTGAATTTGTCAATTAAATCTCTTGCATATGTATTACCGGCATTGCTGTATAAAGAGTGGAACTGTCCCTTTAATTGTGCTGGGTTGCCGGTCTCCTTTAAGAGGGCCTTGCAATCTTTACCCCAATCCGGTTCGCTGCTCGGCATCACATGTCGCTCCATCCACGCTGCCCCTCGTGGTCTGGCCGACGCCATCTTTACTTCAGGTGCTTCACCTCGTGGTTTGGGCGCGATCTTCTTTCTCTCCACGAGGTAGGATGCGGTGATCCTTTTCTCCCCAGGTTCTGCCATGGAAGCAGGGAAGTTGCCTTCTGCGCCGATTTTCTTCCTCCGGAGTCCTGCCGCTGGAGCCTGGAAGGTGAGCTCGGGACGTTTGGGCTGGATCATCTCGCAGTCGGGTTGAGCGGTCTGGGTCATCTCCACACAGTCGAGTTGCGCGGCTGGTTTTTCAGGTGCTGTGCTGGATCGAACTTCGGGGCCGTGGAGGACGTCGGTCGGCGGAGGCTGGAGGTTTTCCCAGCTCCAAGGGATCTTTTTCATCCATCTTCTTCCTAATAGTGTTAGACCATCACCAGCAATGATCCACAAAGGTAACTTGTGCATCGCGCCGTCATGGGACACCTGGACATCCACGCTGCCAACGACTGGGATGATGTCATTTGTGTAGGTGAGTAGCTTCATTTGGATCGGGATTATTTTAAGTTGTTCGACCGGATTGTCCTAGCGTTTCTCAAAGGCCACCTGATTCAAAAGTGACTGGTTCGCCCCTGTGTCCACCTCCATTGTGACTGGAACGCCGTTGATTTCGACTTCCATTTTCAACAGGGAACTCTCGGTGGTGCAGGTCAACACTCCGTACACCTCATCATGGGGCTGAGCTGCCTCATGGACTCTCTCTTCATCGTCGCTGGAGTCCGGGTGATTGGCCAACTCTTCATCGACTCAGTGAGTACAATTTCTCTTGCACATTCTCTGGAGGTGGCCCTTCATGTTACAGCCTTTGCATGTGTAGTCTTTATAGCGGCACTGGTGGGCCATGTGATTTCCTCCACAGCGCCAGTATGGGGTTAGCCGGTTGGCCCCATGTGGCGGACTCAGGTTTGCGGGACTCAGGGTTCTGTTCTCTCGTCCCTGAGAGAGACCGCTTGCAGCAGCCCTGCCTCTAAAAGTCGCCAGTCGGTTCACAGTACTTACATAACAGAAGAACATAAGAATTAGGAACAGGAGTAGGCCATCTAGCCCCTCGAGCCTGCTCCGCCATTCAATAAGATCATGGCTGATCTGGACGTGGACTCAGCTCCACTTACCCGCCCGCTCCCCGTAACCCTTAATTCCCTTATTGGTTAAAAATCTATCTATCTGTGACTTGAATACATTCAATGAGCTAGCCTCAACTGCTTCCTTGGGCAGAGAATTGCACAGATTCACAACCCTCTGGGAGAAGAAATTCCTTCTCAACTCGGTTTTAAATTGGCTTCCCCGTATTTTGAGGCTGTGCCCCCTAGTTCTAGCCTCCCCGACCAGTGGAAACAACCTCTCTGCCTCTATCTTGTCTATCCCTTTCATGATTTTAAATCTTTCTATAAGATCACCCCTCATCCTTCTGAACTCCAACGAGTAAAGACCCAGTCTGCTCAATCTATCATCATAAGGTAACCCCCTCATCTCCGGAATCAGCCTAGTGAATTGTCTCTGTACCCCCTCCAAAGCCAGTATATCCTTCCTTAAGTAAGGTGACCAAAACTGCACGCAGTACTCCAGGTGCGGCCTTACCAATACCCAATACAGTTGCAGCAGGACCTCCCTGCTTTTGTACTCCATCCCTCTCGCAATGAAGGCCAACATTCCATTCGCCTTCCTGATTACCTGCTGCACCTGCAAACTAACTTTTTGCGATTCATGCACAAGGACCCCCAGGTTCCTCTGCATCTCAGCATATTATAATTTCTCCCCAATCAAATAATATTCCCTTTTACTGTTTTTTTTCCCCAAGGTGGATGACCTCACACTTTCCGACATTGTATTCCATCTGCCAAACCTTCGCCCATTCGCTTAACCTATCCAAATCTCTTTGCAGCCTCTCTGTGTCCTCTACACAACCCGCTTTCCCACTAATCTTAGTGTCATCTGCAAATTTTGTTACACTACACTCTGTCCCCTCTTCCAGGTCATCTATGTAAATTGTAAACAGTTGTGGTTCCAGCACCGATCCCTGTGGCACACCACTAACCACCGATTTCCAACCCGAAAAGGACCCATTTATCCCGACTCTCTGCTTTCTGTTCACCAGCCAATTCTCTATCCATGCTAATACATTTCCTCTGACTCCGCGTACCTCTATCTTCTGCAGTAACCTTTTGTGTGGCACCTTATCGAATGCCTTTTGAAAATCTAAATACACCACATCCATCGGTACACCTCTATCCACCATGCTCGTTATATCCTCAAAGAATTCTAGTAAATTAGTTAAACATGATTTCCCCTTCATGAATCCATGCTGCATCTGCTTGATTGCACTATTCCTATCTAGATGTCCCGCTATTTCTTCCTTAATGATAGTTTCTTGCATTTACAGCACTACAGATGTTAAACTAACCGGCGTATAGTTACCTGCCTTTTGTCCGCCCCCTTTTTTAAACAGTGGCTTTACATTAGCTGCTTTCCAATCCGCTGGTACCTCCCCAGAGTCCAGAGAATTTTGGTAGATTATAACGAATGCATCTGCTATAACCTCCGTCATCTTTTTTAATACCCTGGGATGCATTTCATCAGGACCAGGGGACTTGTCTACCTTGAGTCCCATTAGCCTGTCCAGCACTACCCCCCTTGTGATAGTGATTGTCTCAAGGTCCTCCCTTCCCACATTCCTGTGACCAGCAATTTTTGGCATGGTTTTTGTGTCTTCCACTGTGAAGACCGAAGCAAAATAATTGTTTAAGGTCTCAGCCATTTCCACATTTCCCATTATTAAATCCCCCTTCTCATCTTCTAAGGGAACAACATTTACTTTAGTCACTCTTTTCCGTTTTATATATCTGTAAAAGCTTTCACGATCTGTTTTTATGTTTTGCGCAAGTTTACCTTCGAAATCTATCTTTCCTTTCTTTATTGCTTTCTTAATCATTCTTTGCTGTTGTTTAAAATTTTCCCAATCCTCTAGTTTCCCACTAACCTTGGCCACCTTATACACATTGGTCTTTGATTTGATACTCTCCTTTATTTCCTTGGTTATCCACGGCTGGTTATCTCTTCTCTTACCGCCCTTCTTTTTCACTAGAATATATTTTTGTTGTGCACTATGAAAGAGCTCCTTAAAAGTCCTCCACTGTTCCTCAATTGTGCCACCGTTTTGTCTGTGTTTCCAGTCTACTTTAGCCAACTCTGCCCTCATCCCACTGTAGTCCCCTTTGTTTAAGCATAGTACGCTCATTTCTGACACAACTTCCTCACCCTCAATCTGTATTACAAATTCAACCATACTGTGATCACTCATTCCGAGAGGATCCTTTACTAGGAGATCGTTTATTTTTCCTGTCTCATTACACAGGACCAGATCTAAGATAGCTTGCTCCCTTGTAGGTTCTGTAACATACTGTTCTAAGAAACAATCCCGTATGCATTCTATGAATTCCTCCTCAAGGTTACCCTGTGCGATTTGAGTTGGCCAATCGATATGTAGGTTAAAATCCCCCATGACTACTGCCGTTCCTTTTTCACATGCCTCCATTATTCCCTTGATTATTGCCCGCCCCACCGTGAAGTTATTATTTGGGGGCCTATAAACTATGCCCACCAGTGACTTTTTCCCCTTACTATCTCTAATCTCCACCCACAATGATTCAACATTTTGTTCCTTCGAGCCAATATCGTCTCTCACAACTGCCCTGATATCATCCTTTATTAACAGAGCTACCCCACCTCCTTTCCCTTCTTGTCTATCTTTCCGAATCGTCAGAAATCCCTGTATGTTTAATTCCCAGTCTTGGCCACCCTGCAACCATGTTTCTGTAATGGCCACCAAATCATACTCATTTGTAATGATTTGTGCCGTCAACTCATTTACTTTATTTCGAATGCTGCGTGCATTTAGGTCGAGTGTTTTAATTCTAGTTTTTAAACCATGATTTTTAGTTTTGACCCCTCCAGCAGCCCCTTTATATTCAGTGGCTCTTTTTGTTTTTTGCCTTGGGTTTCTCTGCCCTCCACTTTTACTCATCTCCTTTCTGTCTTTTGCTTTTGTCTCCTTTTTGTTTCCTACTGTCTCCCTGCATTGGTTCCCATCCCCCTGCCATATTAGTTTAACTCCTCCCCAACAGCACTAGCAAACACTCCCCCTCGGACATTGGTTCCGGTCCTGCCCAGGTTCTTGCTGGGTTGGAGTCCTCGGGGTGAGTATCCACTTGGAATCGTAGGCCGAGATCATGAACGTCTGGCTGACTTTAAATGCCTTCTGCAGGGTGACCGTGGTGTTCGCAGAGAGCAGCTTGTGGAGAAGGCCCTCGCGGCCGATTCCAATAACGAAAATGCCCCGCAGTGCTTCAGTGAGGTGGTCGCCAAAATCACACGGTGCAGCCAATCGTCTGAGGTCTGCAGCATATTTTGCGATTTCTTGGCCTCCGGGCCGTCGGTGGGTGTCGAACCGGTGTCTGGCTGTGAGGATGCTCTTTAGGGTTGAGTTGTTCCTGTATCATCATTACGAGCTCCACATATGTTTTGGTCATTGTCTTCTCTCGGGCTAGCAAGTCCCTGACGACCATAGACAGTGGGTCCACAACTGCTGAGCAGGATAGCTCTGCGCTTATCAGCTAGCGAGGTTGGGTTGTCAGGTCGTTTGCAATAAAGAAGTGTTCGAGCCTTTCCACAAAGGCCTCCCAATCTTCCCCATCGGCGAATAGTTGCAACGTGCCAAGGTTAGCCATTTTCGCATGGAAATTCGTAATCTCGTCGCCAGTTATTGTGTCTGTAAGCGCTCTAGTAATGACTCCACGAGGTAAGGTATTGTTCTTGAACTGTGGTGACCTTAGTCCATTTATTACAGCTCCTGAGTGAGGGTACAGCACGGTGAGCTCCTTTTTATACCTGGTTACCTGTCGTGTGCAGGTGACCCCTAGGTCTCCACCAGTTGCACCCTCTGGTGGTACAAGCATAGTGTATACAGTGTGAAGATACATCCAGTATTCCTATGTAACTGTTCATTGAGTGTACAGGGAATATACTTATGTTATACATACACAACACTATTCATCTTTTAATGTTACATGTTAATACGGTTTGTATCCAGTGGATGCATGGTTATACCATCTATTTTCAGAGAAAATATTTAATAAGATCGTGTTTATGAACTATTGCTTGACACCAAACATCTTGCGTACAATCTCCAGGGAAGGCCCCAACCACGGGCCGTGCCATTCGGCGCCTGAGGAAGTAGGTGGTTTATTTGAATCATTGCAGGTAGCCGGGGGCGGGGGGGTGGGGAGGGGGGAAATCAGGACCACTGGTGAGCTCGGCAGTGACAGGACTATAATGGGAGGGGGCACCGGGTCCATGGGCTGTGCTCGGAGACCTCTGTGTGGCCGGAGCTAATGTCCCAAAGTGTCCTCGGGCAGACAGTGAGCCAGGGCAGCTCTCCCTCAGACCAGGCAGGTTCACTGTGTGACTGACAGCAGCTGGAGAGACTCACACAGTCTGGGTAAAGCTGACCGGACCCCTCACTGCTTAGTCGTGTCCCATCCACCAACCTAACCAAAAAGGAGACAGTGCCCAAGTTCATCATAAGAACATAAGAAATAGGAACAGGAGTAGGTCATTTGGCCCATCGAGCCTGCTCCACCATTCAATAAGATCATGGCTGATCTGATCATGGACTCAGCTCCACTTCCCCGCCCACTCCCCATAACCCCTTATCGTTCAGGAAACTGTCTATTTCTGTCTTAAATTTATTCAATGTCTCAACTTCCACAGTTCTCTGAGGCAGCGAATTCCGCAAATTTACAACCCTCTGAGAGAAGAAATTTCTCCTCATCTCAGTTTTAAATGGGCGGCCCCTTAGTCTAAGATCATGCCCTTTAGTTCTAGTTTCTCCCATCAGTGGAAACATCCTCTCTGCATCTATCTTGTCAAGACCCCTCATAATCTCATACGTTTTGATAAGATCACCTCTCATTCTTCTGAATTCCAATGAGTAGAGGCCCAACCTACTCAACCTTTCCTCATAAGTCAAACCCCTCATCTGCGGAATCAACCTAGTGAACCTTCTCTGAACTGCCTCCAAAGCAAGTATATCCTTTCGTAAATATGGAAACCAAAATTGTACGCAGTATTCCAGGTGTGGCCTCACCAATACCCTATATAACTGTAGCAAGACTTCCCTGCTTTTATACTCCATCCCCTTTGCAATAAAGGCCAAGATTCCATTGGCCTTCCTGATCACTTGCTGTACCTGCATACTATCTGTTGTGTATGCAACCCCAGGCAACCTGTATAATACTGCCACCAGAGGGCTTACCTGTTGGAGTTCCAAGGGATCCCAGCATCCCTTGGGAGCACTGTATATAAGCAGGTCTCCCACGTTGTACCAGCACTCTGGAGTCTGAATAAAGGAACTAAGGTCACACTTATTCATTGTCTACAGTACTCAATTGCATTACTTTATTATGAGCATAACACAATCCTTTTCTGTTTCGTGCACAAGTACCCCCAGGTCCCGCTGTACTGCAGCACTTTGCAATCTTTCTCCATTTAAATAATAACTTGCTCTTTGACTTTTTATGCCAAAGTGCATGACCTCACACTTTCCAACATTATATTCCATCTGCTAAATTTTTGCCCACTCACTTAGCCTGTCTATGTCCTTTTGCAGATTTTTTGTGTCCCCCTCACACATTGGTTTTCCTCCCATCTTTGTATCGTCAGCAAATTTGGCTGCATTACACTCAGTCCCTTCTTCCAAGTCGTTAATATAGATTGCAAATAGTTGGGGTCCCAGGACTGATCCCTGCGGCACCCCACTAGTTACTGGTTGCGAACCAGAGAATGAACCATTTATCCCAACTCTCTGTTTTCTGTTAGTTAGCCAATCCTCTATCCATGCTAATATATTACCCCGAACCCCGTGAACTTTTATCTTGTAACCTTTTTTGTGTCACCTTGTCAAATGCCTTCTGGAAGTCCAAATACACCACATCCACTGGTTCCCCTTCATCTACCCTGTTCGTTACATCCTCAAAGAATTCCAGCAAATTTGTCAAACATGACTTCCCCTTCATAAATCCATGCTGACTCTGCCTGACCAAATTTTGCTTTTCCACATGTCCTGCTACTGCTTCTTTAATAATGGACTCCTCAATATTTTCCCAACCACAGATGTTAGGCTAACTGGTCTATAGTTTCTTGCTTTTTGTCTGCCTCCTTTTTTAAATAGGGGCGTTACATTTGCAGTTTTCCAATCTGCTGGGACCTCCCCAGAATCCAGGAAATTTTGGTAAATTGCAACCAACTCATCCACAATTCCTGCCGCTACTTCTCTTAAGACCCTAGGATGCAAGCCATCAGGTCCAGGGGATTTATCTACCTTTAGTCCCATTATCTTACTGAGTACCACCTCCTTAGTGATTGTGATTGTGTTAAGTTCCTACCCCCCCCCCCCACCCGCCCCCTGCCCCATTGCCCCTTGACTATCCACTGTTGGAATATTGTTAGTGTCCTCTACCGTAAAGACTGACACAAAATATTTGTTCAGTGTTTCTGCCATCTCCATGTTCCATATTACTACATCGTAGACAGTCCCTCAGAATCGAGGAAGACTTGTTTCCACTCTAAAAATGAGTCCTTAGGTGGCTGAACAGTCAATATGAGAACCACAGTCCCTGTCACAGGTGGGACAGATAGTCGTTGAGAGGGTGAGTGGGACTGGTTTGCCGCTGCCTGCACTTGATTTCTGCATGCTCTCGGCGATGAGGCTCAAGGTACTCAGCGCCTTCCCGATGCACTTCCTCCACTTAAGGCGGTCTTTGGCCAGGGACTCCCAGGTGTCGGTGGGGATGTTGCACTTTATCAGGAAGTCTTTGAGGATGTCTTTGTATCGTTTCCTCTGCCCACCTTTGGCTCGCTTGCCGTGAAGGAGTTCCGAGTAGAGCGCTTGCTTTGGGAGTCTCGTGTCTGGCATGTGAACAATGTGACCTGCCCAGCGGAGCTGATCGAGTGTGGTCAGTGCTTCAATGCTGGGGATGTTGGCCTTCTCGAGGACGCTAACGTCGGTGCGTCTTTCCTCCCAAGGGATTTATAGGATCTTGCGGAGACATCGTTGGTGATATTTCTCCAGCGACTTGAGGTGCCTACTGTACATGGTCCATATCTCTGAGCCATACAGGAGGGCGAGTATTACTACAGCCCTGTAGACCATGAGCTTGGTGACAGTTTTGAGCGCCTGGTCTTCAAACACTCTTTTCCTCAGGTGGTCGAAGGCTGCACTGACGCACTGGAGGCGAAGTTGAGTCTCGTCGTCATGTCTACTCTTGTTGATAAGAGGTTCCCGAGGTATGGAAAATGGTCCTCATTGTCTAGGGGCCGCGTCATAGATTTTGATGACTGGGGGGACGGGGCAGGGCGGGGGGGGGAGTGCTGTGCGGCCAGGACTGGTTGGTGGAGGACCTTTGTCTTACAGATGTTTAGCGTAAGGCCCATGTTTTCATATGCCTCAGTAAATATGTTGACTATGACTTGGAGTTAAGCCTCTGTATGTGCGCAGATGCAGGCGTCGTCCACATATTGTAGCTCGACGACAGACATTGGGTTAGTCTAGGACCTGGCCTGGTGTCGACGAAGGTGGAACAGGTTCCCACTGGTTCTGTAATTTAGTTCCACTCCTGCGGGGAGCTTGTTGACTGTGAGGTGGAGTGTCAGCAAGGAAGATTGAGAAGAAGGTTGGGGCGATGACACAGCCCTGTTTGACTCCGGTCCGGACGAGGATTGGGTCTGTAATGGATCCATTGGTAAGGATCATGGCCTGCATATCGTCATGGAGCAGGTGGAGGATGGTGACAAACTTTTGGGGGCATCCCAAATGGAGGAGGAACTTACGTAAGCAACTATGTAAGAAATGCCGAATGTTTGCGGTCTGTCTGTTTCCAGTCATTCCTTCGGCCACAATTTTTGATCAAAGCCTTTAAATAATAATTAATACTGTTGATTAAATTTAAGGCATTTCAGCAAAATTAGAGTCGAGCAGCGGGAGTCCAGGGTCGGAGAGGCCTATAAAAGGCTAGTTGAGGAGGAGTTCAGGCAGTCGAGCAGCGGGAGTCCGGGGTCGGAGATGATATGTCCTTACTATACAGTATAAATGCACACGAGGCCCATGCTTGAGAGAAGGTCAGTCTGTGATCTGTCCTTTATTCCTTAGCACTCAAGTGATGAAGGTGGGTGGAGCTTCCCCTTTTATACCTGAAGGCCCAGGTTAGGAGTGTCTCCCACCTAGTGGTCATTATTCTCACAGTGTACAACTTAGGTCAGATTATACATGGTCATGCTCGGTAGCCCTTTCAGTGGTGGCTAGTGGGAGCCTGCTGAGTGGATCGGCGCAGTTTTCGGTGCCCGGTCTGTGCCGAATTGTGTAGTCATAGGCGGCTAACGTGAGTGCCCACCTCTGTATGCGGGCCGATGCGTTTGCATTTATGGCCTTGTTGTCGGCTAAAAGGGACGTTAGGGGTTTGTGATCTGTCTCCAGCTCAAATTTCCTGCCAAACAGGTACTGGTGCATTTTCTTTACCGCATATACACATTGACATGCTGCAACACACACCCGACACCATAGGACGATGCATCGCACGTTAACACAAGTTTCTTACATGGGTCGTATAGTGTTAACAGAGTGTTGGAACATAACAAATTGCATGCTCTATTAAAAGCCCTTTCCTGGCTGTTCCCCCAGACCCATTCGCGACCTTTGCATAGGAGCACGTGTAGCGACTCTAGCAGCGTGCTCAATTTGGGAAGAAAGTTACCAAAATAGTTCAGGAGCCCCAGGAACGAACGCAGCTCCGTCGTGTTACGGGGTCTGGGTGCTCTCTCGATCGCTTCCGTCTTGGGCGCAGTAGGGCTGATCCCGTCTGCTGCTACCCTCATCCCCAGGAATTCTACCTCTGGAGCTAGGAAGACGCACTTCGCCTTTTTCACTCACGGTCCAGTCTGCGTAGCACCTCCTCCAGATTGTGGAGGTGTTCTTCAGTATCGTAACCCGTGACGAGGATGTCGTCTTGAAAAACCACCGTCCCTGGAATCGACTTGAGGAGGCTTTCCATATTTTGTTGGAAGATCGCGGCGGCCGAACAAATCCCGAACGGACATCTGTTGTACTCAAACAACCCCTTGTGTATCGTGATGGTGGTCAGCTTCTTCGACTCACTCGCCAGCTCCTGGGTCATGTAAGCTGATTTCAGGTCCAATTTTGAAAAAAGTTTGCCACCGGATAGCGTCGCAAAGAGGTCCTCCGCTCTCGGTAGCGGGTACTGGTCTTGGAGTGGCACCCGATTGATGGTGGCCTTGTAATCGCCACATATCCTGACCGATCCATCCGCTTTGAGCACCGGCACAATCGGGCTCGCCCAGTCACTGAATTCGACTGGCGAGATGATGCCTTCCTCAGCAGGCGGTCCAATTCGCCTTCTATCTTTTCCCGCATCAATTACGGCACCGCTCTGGCCTTGTGGTGTACTAGTCTGGCGTCCGAGTTTATGTGAATCACTACCTTGGCCCCCATGAAAGTGCCGATGCCGGGTTGAAATAATGAGTCAAATTTGTCCAGGATCTGTGAGCATGATACTCGCTCCACAGAGGAAATTGCATTGACATCGCCCCATTTCCAGTTCATGACAGCAAGCCAACTCCTCCCCAGTAGTGCGGGACCGTCCCCTGGGACAATCCAGAGTGGCAGTCTGTTCTCCGAATCTTTGTGGGTCACGACTACCGTGGTGCTGCCTAGCACCGGAATGATCTGCTTTGTGTAAGTCCTTAGCTGTGCGTCAATCGGCGATAATTTTGGCCTCCTGGCCTTGGACGCCCACCACTTTTCGAACTGTTTGATACCCATCAGGGACTGGCTGGACCCCGTGTCTAGCTCCATTGATATTGGGATGCCATTGAGGAGCACTTTCATCATCATCGGTGGCGTCCTGCTGTATGAACTGTATCCGTGCTCCACATGAACTCACTGAACTTCAGCTTCCAGCGATTTCCCCCAGCATTCATTTCTGCAATTTTTGCAGGTATTTTGCTCATCTCTGCAAACTCCGGCTGAGTGTGTGCCTCCAACATGAGCTGTTGTTGGAAACAAAAGTTCCCTTGCCAGTCGATCGTCCCTGGCTGCCCCTGTGACTGTCCTTGAATGCGCCATTAACAGGTGTTGATGGCTCCATTACTGGCCACATTGTCCCTTGTAATGGCGTGAATCGCCGTTCAGCTTGCCATTGTCTCTGTCGAACTCCCCCTCTGGGTTCGACTACATGTTGGGGCATGCCCGATTGCCCTTGTCTGCCTGGAGAACTGTGTGTTGCTTGAACAATGTTGAATCTCTGTCCCAACCATTCCTTAAAACAGTACCTCTTGTCTGTTCTGCTAGTGGCCATGCTCGCGTGATTTAAATCCCAGTTTCTCATCGCCGTTGGTGCATCCTTACTACACAGTATAAATGCACACGAGGCCCATGCTTGAGAGAAGGTCAGTCTGTGACCTGTCCTTTATTCCTTAGCACTCAAGTGATGAAGGTGGGTAGAGCTTCCCCTTTTATACCTGAAGGTCCAGGTTAGGAGTGTCTCCCACCTAGTGGTCAGTGTTCTCACAGTGTACAACTTAGGTCAGATTATACATGGGTTACAATGCTGGTTGAATACATGACAGGAGAGGCCTATAAAAGGCTCGTCGCGGAGGAGTTCGGGCAGTCAAGCAGCCAGCCGGTGCAGCTGCAGCAGGGGCAGAAGGCAAACAAAGGAGTAGAAAGAAATGAAAGGTGACATCACAGCCAAGGGGTTAAGTGATTGGCTGGCGATTGGTGAGTAGTTTTTCTTTTCTTTTCCTTATCGGTAGCTAACCTTTATCATTGTTGTTACCAAATTAAGTTAATCTAAGGGTTAAGTCATGGCATGAGAGCTCGGACACGTGTCATCCTCCTCCTGTGCTATGTGGGAACTCAGGGACGCTTCCAGTGTCCCTGACGACTACATATGCGGGAAGTGTATCCTCCTGCAGCTCCAGACAGACCGCATTGTGGTACTGGAACTGCGGGTGGATTCAATCTGGAGCATCCACGATGCTGAGGATATCGTGAATAGCACATTTAGTGAGTTGGTCAGACCACAGGTAATGGTTACACAACCAGATAGGGAATGGGTGACCAACAGGAAGAGCAGTGGAAGGAAGGTAGTGCAGAGGTCCCCTGTGGTCATCCCCCTCCAAAACAGATACACCATTCTGGATATTGTAAGGAGGGATGACTCATCAGGGAGGGTAGCAGCAGCCAAGTTCATGGCACCGTGGGTGGCTCTGCTGCACAGGAGGGCAGGAAAAAGAATGGGAGAGCTATAATGGTAGGGGATTCTATTGTAAGGAGAATACATAGACGTTTCTGCGGCCGCAATCGAGACTCCAGGATGGTATATTGCCTCCCTGGTGCAAGGGTCAAGGATGTCTCGGAACGGTTGCAGGACATTTTGGAGCGGGAGGGTGAACAGCCAGTTGTCGTGGTGCATATAGGTACCAACAATATAGGTAAAACACGGGATGAGGTCCTACAAGATGAATTTAGGGAGCTAGGAGTTAAATTAAAAAGTAGGACCTCAAAGGTAGTAATCTCAGGATTGCGACCAGTGCTACATGCTAGTCAGAGTAGGAATCGTAGGATAGCTCAGATGAATACGTGGCTTGAGGAGTGGTGCAGAAGGGAGGGATTCAAATTCCTTGGACATTGGAACTGGTTCTGGGGGAGGTGGGACCAGTACAAACCGGACGGTCTGCACCTGGGCGGGACTGGAACCAATGTCATAGGGGGAGTGTTTGCTAGTGCTGTTGGGGAGGAGTTAAACTAATATGGCAGGGGGATGGGAACCTATGCAGGGAGACAGAGGGAAGTAGAATGGGGGCAGAAGCAAAAGATAGAAAGAAGAAAAGTAAAAGTGGAGGGCAGAGAAACCCCAGGCAAAAATCAAAAAGGGCCACATTACAGCAAAATTCCAAAAGGGCAAAGTGTGTTAAAAAGATAAGCCTGAAGGCTCTGTGACTCAATGTGAGGAATATTCGTAATAAGGTGGACGAATTAACTGCACAGGCAGCAATTAATATGATATAATCATGGGGACATGGCTCCAGGGTGACCAAGGCTGGGAACTCAACATCCAGGGGTATTCAACATTTAGGAAGGATAGACAGAAAGGAAAAGGAGGTGGGGTAGCGTTGCTGCTTAAAGAGGAAATTAACATAATAGTAAGGAAGGACATTAGCTTGGATGAGCTGGAATCTGTATGGGTGGAGCTGCGGAATACCAAAGGGCAGAAAAAGCTAGTGGGAATTGTGTACAGATCACCAAACAGTTGTAGCGGTTGGGGACAGTATCAAACAAGAAATTAGGGACGCATGCAATAAAGGTACAGCAGTTATCATGGGCAACTTTAATCTATATATAGATTGGGCTAACCAAACTGGTAGCAATATGGTGGAGGAGGATTTCCTGGAGTGTATTAGGGATGGTTTTCTTGGCCAATATGTCGAGAAACCAACTCGAGAGCTGGCCATCCTAGACTGGGTGATGTGTAATGAGAAAGGACTAATTAGCAATCTTGTTGTGTGAGGCCCCTTGGGGAAGAGTGACCATAATATGGTCGAATTCTTTATTAAGATGGAGAGTGGTGATACAGTTAATTCAGAGATTAGGGTCCTGAACTTAAGGAAAGGTAACTTCGATGGGATGAGGCGTGAATTGGCTAGAATAGACTGGCAAATGATATTTAAAGGGTTGACGGTGGATAGGCAATGGCAAACATTTAAAGACCACAGGGATGAACTTCAACAATTGTACATCCTGTCTGGAGTAAAAATAAAAAGGGGAAGGTGGCTCAACCGTGGCTAACAAGGGAAATTAAGGATAGAAACATAGAAACATAGAAAATAGGTGCAGGAGTGGGCCATTCGGCCCTTTGAGCCTGCACCACCATTCAATAAGATCATGACTGATCATTCACCTCAGTATCCCTTTCCTGCTTTCTCTCCATACCCCTTGATCCCTTTAGCCGTAAGGGCCATATCTAACTCCCTCTTGAATACATCCAATGAACTGGCATCAACAATTCTCTGCGGTAGGGAATTCCACAGGTTAACAACTCTGAGTGAAGCAGTTTCTCCTCATCTCAGTCCTAAATGGCCTACCCCTTATCCTAAGACTGGTTCTGGACTTCCCCATCATCGGGAACATTCTTCCAGCATCGAACCTGTCCAGTCCCGTCAGAATCTTGTAAGTTTCTATGAGATCCCCTCCCATCCTTCTAAACTCCAGTGTATAAAGGCCCAGTTGATCCAGTCTCTCCTCATATGTCAGTCCTGCCATCCCAGGAATCAGTCTGGTGAACCTTCGCTGCACTCCCTCAGTAGCAAGAACGTCCTTCCTCAGATTAGGAGACCAAAACTGAACACAATATTCCAGGTGAGGCCTCACGAAGGCCCTGTAAGACCTCCCTGCTCCTATACTCAAATCCCCTCGCAATGAAGACCAACATACCATTTGCTCCCTGCACCTTGGGGAAGTGTGATATCCTTTCGGTCTGTGCCTCCCTGGTCATTGGGAAGCTTATGAAGTCCATCCTGCAAGCATAAAGGGCTTCAGTCACCTGTTGAATGCAGCAGTGTGTAGCGTGCTGGGAGATATGCCAGTTGAAGCCTGAAAAGATCCCGATGCGTAGAAGGCTAGGGCAGCAGTAAACTTTACCTCAACGGACAGTGCAGTTCTGATGGCGCTGGAAGGCTGCAGATCACCCTTGACGAGTTGGCATATCTCATCGATGACCTCCTTCTGGAATCGCAGCCTCCTAAGACAAGCATTTTCAACCAGTTCAGATAACATTGCTTTTCCAAGTACCTTCGTTGGCTGTACGGTCGCCTCCTCTGTCTTCGTCTCCATCTACGCATTACTGTGCCACCTCTTCGATTGATCCTTTCAGTAACCAGTGCGTGAGCAGTTGCAATTAATGACAGGGAAAGCATAGGCCCCATAATCACTATCAATAATTACTTTCACTAACCCTAAAATAATCTCTGTACTCTCTACTCTCTAATCACTGTACTCTGTATTCTCTGTACTCTCTACGCTGTATACAGTCAGTTTAATAGGCCCCAACAATATCAGTAAATAATTTCACTATATAAAAGCTATTTCTAAAATAACTCTGTAATACCTACTTTGTATACCCTGATCTAATAGTCTGAGTAGAATCATCTTTAAATAACTCTCTAAATAACTCACAACTATTTAAGCTCCTTCTTTTCTGTTGCCTCTACCCTTCCTCCGATCTTCAAAATGGCATCCGCAGTGCCCATTTCCTTCTGTTAAGCCCAGCCAAAGCAACTATTTCTCAGCGATCTTTTGGGCCTTGCATCAGCTTAGCGAAGTGCATGCTAGGTGCCGAAACTTGGGATGGGCCTTGTGTGGGCAATCATTTTGACGATCATTTTGGCGATGTGAGTGGAAACTTGGGCACCTGTTTTTCCAGCGATGTTTTGGGCCTATTTTCCACTTTTTCCTCAAAATGGGCGATAGAGGTCCGTTTTGGGTGATAGATGGGCCTAGATGGGCGATGTGAAGTGGAAAGTCTAGCCCCTAAATTAAAGGGCTAGACTTTCCACTTGGTGGCTAAGACCCCCAAAAATGGACCTTGTTGCAGCGATCTAGTGCTGATCGCCGGCACAAGGCCCATTATTTTTTTAAGCGATTTTCCACTCGGCCTTACCCCGGCGATGTCAAATGGGCGATGTGATTTCTCGGCGATCTCACGATCGCCCAAAGAAAACAGAAGTGAATGAAAAAAAAAGCTTCCCTAGCAACGCTACACTGCGCATGTGTCGCTTGATTTTTTTTTTCAGGTTGATGCTCCTTCCCACGTTTTGGAAGGTCAGGGGTCATCACGCAAGCTCAGAAGCTCTGTGAGGGTCAGGGAGAGAGAGAGAGAGACAGAGGAGAAAGCATTTTGTGGTCTGATTTATCTGATATTAATCGACATGGAGGGATCAGTTGAGAGGCGTAGGGCCAAGCCCTTCAGCGAGGAGGCCAATGAGGTCCTTGTGAATGCTGTCAGCTCCAGGTGGAGGATCTGACACGGGATGGGCATGGGAAACCTCCACCCCGTGCATATCTGAGGATTTTGTCCGACATTATCGACGTGGTCACGTCGGCCTCTAATGAAACACGCACACCGGACCAGTGCCGCAAACAGTGGAACAGCCTACTGGCAGCTGCGAGAGTAAGTTGAAATTTATATTTATGTATTATTTAATGATCTAAATAGGAACTAGAATCTACAATGTTATTTGGTTACATTTAAACATAACTAAATTATGAATAAATTTATGCAACCCAGCATTAAATTAAATGTTGTAGTGTGAAATATGCAACGTAATGCTAATTTGTAATAGAACATTTAAATCTGTCATTCTTAAATGTCTTCAATGTCTTCAATTGCCTGATCCATTTGCTTATGCTGTGCAATGTTATCGTATCATTTACAGAAGAAGATCTCGATCAATAATCGGGAGCCACGCAAGACGGGGGGGGCTCTGCCATGATGCACAGTTTAAGTGCTTACGAGGAGCTCGCGGTGGCCTTGGTGGGGCCAGAAAGCCGTTCGGTCACATCCCGTGGTGTGGCCGAACCCAGCCTTGAGACATGTGAGTAATGAGAAATGTGCATTGTTCAATGTGTGAATCATTAGTAGATACTGAAAATATCGTAGTTACGCATGTAATGTTATGCAATTATAATATAATCTGATATATAATTGTGATGTACTATAGATCTTCGAATGAGGTCATGTTAGGTCATGTTAAACCTTGTGATCACTTGTGCATATGGGGTAATGGAAAGCATTGCAATGTTTTGAGTTCGAGAAAAATTGTAATGCAATGATTTGAATTGTTAAACGTTGTTTATCAAATTAAAGGTCAAGTGGTCGTTGAGTCAGTGAGGTCCACTACCACTGAACCATCTCCTACATCGCAGGAGGATGATGAAGAAGAGGAGCCACTGCAGACTCCTGCTGCTTTACTTCAGCAGGAGGAGGAGGAGGAGACAGAAGGAGAGATTTTTTTTGTGTGGGGGTGAACAACCTGCGGCCATCTCGGTTGAGATGGAAGAAGCACCGGGACCAAGCGGTGTGCAGGTGGCGTCTTGCAAACGCCGACCCCACGGAGGTCCGGTCAGCGTGGCGAGCAATCGCCTGCCTTGGAGGGCCAGACAGAGAGCTTGATTTCCCTGTGCAGGGAGACGGTTGCGATTGGTCGCGACCTTTTCCAGGGGTTCGCAGGATTCTCTGCGAACTGGAGCCAGTTCTCTGCGAACTGGAGCCAGTTTCCAGCATCCTGGAGCGCGTTCTCCCAGAATTTCTCCAACTGGTCTTCTGAGCAGTCACAGACATTGGAGGCTATTCGGCAGCAGACAGCCGCAACCAATGCCCTATGGCATGTGTTGCTGGCTGGACACGGCGCTGCACCCCAAGGTGTTGTGTCTGCTCGCAGCGACACCCTGAGCACACAAGCGAGTATGGAGGGCACAGTTTCTCCGGACTCGGAAGTAGAGCCTCAGGCTTCTGCTTCCTCTCCGTCACCTCCACCACGGCAGGAAGTCTTGACATCCCACTCTGCACGACGTCTTGGTGTCGGTCTGCGTAGACCAAAACGGGCGGGTGGGGTGCGAACACGGGGTGGGACAGGATCTGGAGGGAAATGTGGCCGCAAGTAGGGAGGGGGGAGTGCTTTTCAATAGTTCACTTGTTTTAAAATGTTCACTTGTTATTATCACTTTATTATTCTCTTGTTATTGTTACTAAATTGGCCAATTGTATTCAATAGTTAAATGTTCACTTGTTCACTTGTTATCATTACTTAACTGTTCACTTTCCATTCTTTCTGAAATGGTCACTTGTTGTCATGACTGAAATGGTCACTTGTTAGCATGACTGAAATGTCATTTGTTATCATTACTTAAATGGTCACTTGTTAGCATGACTGAAATGGTCACTTGTTGTCATGACTGAAATGGTCACTTGTTATCATGACTGAAATGGCCACTTGTTCTTTAAAATGTTCAACTTTTTCTTTTTCTAACGTTTTGGGGATTTTGAGGGAAGGAAGGGTTGGTGCGCGGGATGGGGGGTTGGAGGGAGGGTGTTGTTCATTAGTTCTTAAAAAAAATGTGTTTCTTAATAAAAAAAATGTTTTCTACAACTTTTGTACCTTCTCTCTTATTTACATAAGTTTTACAACGTACAGTTCTTCATGCAGATTTGTTTGTTTATTCTGTTTACTACATAAAAGCTATTTTTTAAATAATTCCAATATATGAGATCCTTTTAGCATAAATAAGGTGATAATACCTGTTATAGAGAAAGATTTTCCCCTAAGGCAATGGCACCTGTAGCATAGATGTTAGAACGAAATATGTATTTGTAGTATTAAATGCGTGTGTAAAATGTATAAAGATAGCTACTTGTGGTTTAGCACAGCCCCAAGGGATTTTAGCCAGCAGAAAGAGGCTGCATTCTTAGTTACTGATAACTGCTGTTTTCTCACGCAGGGATACACATGAGCTCTGCAGATGTTAGAACAATACGACTCTGTAACAGGACTAAGATAAGGGGGCTGCCCAAAGACAGCACCCAAGGACAGTAAGATAAGTGGGGGGCCCAGACCTTGTCACAAGACCATGAATAATCCTTAGCAACACATGAGGCAATCATGCAGTCACCTAATGTTTATGAGAATGTGAGAAAGTATAGAGAAATGTTGAAAGAATGTGAAATATGTATAAGGGATTGAACATTATAAAATGCCATGTGTCCACAGACTTTGGTCCCCAGTTGGGGTGCTAAGTCAGCGTGAATCAGCTAAAAATGTGGTGCAGATAACAGGATAAGGAAGGTGTAGCAGAACCAGAGGGGGCAGTACCGATATATTGTGAACATAGTCTCAAGTGCAGAGGGGGAGGAAACTAAAGTGAGGTGGGCTGTATCTGACGACTGTGTGCAGCAGAAAAGCCCTATTGGCCCAGAATGAAGTACGGAGGAAAATGATTGGATGAATCCTTTATGCATGAGCCGCTTGGAAAATGTGTAACTACCGTGTGTATGCACTAAAACCTTGCTTGTCTTTGTAAAGTCAACGCACTCCCAGAGAGTCGGTGTTCCTTTGCTAAGACAAGCCAGCATCGATGTCGCATCAATAAAGTAGAACTCAGAGTAACTTGGTGTTCGTGTCAGCGTTTACGCTGAGACAGATTGAGGGAAAAGAATCCGTATCAACATTTGGTGTCAGAAGTGGGACCTCAACGGACGACCGCCGGGAACTTGCGAACTAAGAGCCGGACTAGCCTCGGACGAGACGGGAGGAAAATCGCCACCGGAGTGAGTACCTTTTAAAATACCACCTCGGTTTCCTCCAGTCCAAAAGTCTGAAGAAAGTTTTGCCACTCGCTAGTTCTCAGGTAGCGTCTGAATGAGATCCAGATCAATCTGGCGAATAGCTTTTAAACTTAGGAAATAAGTGTCCAAGTCAGGTGCGACGTCGACCTTGTATATCACTTGGCCCGTCTAGGCGCTGATTAGACTTAAACAGACTAACCGGGATACAATTACCGCGGGGCGACGCGAGAGGGATTGTGTAAAGTTAACTTGTACTTGTGCCAGGTACGGTGTCGACCTTGTATATCACTTGGCCCGCCTAGGCTCTGGATAAGATAAACTACCTTTTTACCGCGGGGTGACGCGAGAATGGGCAATCACTTAGACAGTACTACGGATGCGGGCAGCCCGCTACAGAAGTTATGCGATGATTTCCCTGAGAAGGCTGAGCAATTTAGACAGTTATCTGGAGCCTTGAACAAATTATTAGGAGATGATCAATGGCCCCTCAGAGGCACTAAGAGTGTAAAGGTGGCAAAAAGGGCACAAGAACTAATTTGGAAAAAGGGACAAAGAAAAAGGGATAAAAGTTTAATTGCCCCATGGGGACAATATTGTCAAAAACTAAAAGATGAATCACTTCTGTCAAGTTGGCAGGAAAACGCCACTAAGTTAGGACTCTCATTAATGGAAGGAGGACACATTAAACCCCTAGATGTATTAAAGAAAGAATGCGCGCACAAAAAACATACCAAGAGCTCCACTCGGACCTCTGAGAAGGGTATTGACAGACTACGTAGTCAAATGGTTGGCCTTGCATTGACCGAGGCCGATGATGAGATCGAAGAATGGCCACTGACTCGGTGCCTGAAGGTGCCTCCCGCACCTGGACTCCCTGGTCCCCCGCCACAACCCCAACATAAATGTACCGCCCACACTACCGGAAAATCTCCGGTTGATATAGGGAACCGCTGTGCCGACAGAGAAGCCAAGCAGGCCTCTCGTGGACAACAGATGGTGGTGCCTAGAATGATGAGTCAGACTAAAAACCCTGCAAAGGATAAGTCAGCCTCGGAAAAACCAATGCCAACCATCCAATATGTCATTAACGCTCCTGAAAAAGATAAACTGTTGTGGAAAGATTATGGATGTACTTATGACAATGTTTCTAAACTCTGGACCACACCCGCGGAACAGACTTGCATGTCTGACGAGTTGGCCCTATGGGTTATTGAATGTATGCACTTTGCTATTCATTGTGGAGCAAGGACAACAAGTGACACGCTTTTGGCCACTTGGTGACGCCCTAGACTCCAGGCGCTGGCCCAGAACATCACTAGTCGCTGCCTTGTTTGCCAACAGCATAATCCGGGGAAAAGATGCCCTGTGATTGGGGTAAGACGCCCCTTCCAGAAGGTCCCTTTGAGACCTTGCAGTTGGACTACATTAAGTTGCAAAGAGTTCAGTGGTACAAATATGTGTTAGTAATAGTAGATGTGTTTAGCAAATGGATCGAGGCTTACCCTACCCTGGACAATAAGGCTCAAACTGTTGTTAAGGTGTTAATGAGGGAAATCGTTCCTAGATATGGTATCCCAGCTCGACTGAGTTCCGATAATGGCCCTCACTTTATTGGCCAAGTTAACAAAGAATTCTGTTCCCAGATGCGCATTAACCAGCAGCTGCATTGTGCCTACCGACCCCAAGCTGCAGGACTAGTTGAACGTGCTAATCAAACTCTTAAAACCAAGCTTGCAAAACTGGTAGCATCTACCAGACACAATTGGCTCAAACTCCTTCCCATAGCCCTATTCCAGATCCAAACTACCCCCGCCGGTAAGGCTAGACTGACCCCCGCTGAGGTCATTTATGGTAGGCCCCTTAGGACCCCATGGAATCAGAATGTCCCCTCCACTGTTCAATTCCACCATATCATTGAGGAAATGACCACCTATGTTCTTTCCTTGACTCAGGTTCTGCGAATAGCGCACAACCAGGTCCGAGATGCTCACCTCGACCTCCCAGTTTTGCCCGAATCGTCTCTCGTGGCTCCAGGAAAGTATGTCCTGATTAAGAAATGGATTCGAAAGGGATTGGAGCCTCGATGGGAGGGACCTTTTCAGGTGTTACTCACTTCCCCCACTGCAGCTAAAGTTATGGGGAGAAGCGCCTGGGTTCACCTGCACCACTAAATTTATCACCCTATAATGAACCCATTTTACTGGCTTTCCTAACCCTTATTTCTATTCCAGACTTCCTCTTCTCCATAGCTGAATAAGGACCTTCTTAGAGGCTTCCCGATTGGCAAAGTGAATCCTGAGGAAGGCAGTTTGGATCCCCGCCCAGCATGATAGACGAGCATTTGTACCGGCAGTAGACTAAAGAGGAAAATGAGGAAATCAGACTCTTCAACTCGGTGAAGGTTTTTTTTCCAAGAGGCGGAAAAGACCCAGTTATCATCGAACTTACGGCTACTACTAATGTATAATATTGTTTGAGCATAACAAACATGCCTAAGATAGCGTATATAATTGCGTTACTTTATGTTGTCACGGTTGTAAAGCTAAAGGGGTTAGAAGATAACTTGTTTTTCAAGACCCATATTCGGTTGCACGGCAATCGAACCGTGTGCTACCCACTAGCCCAATCAGTAGAGGCCCTGTTCGTGGCCAACCCTGGGTGTACCCCCCGTGACTTATATACGGCAGATACCTCGGACGCACCCTGTGAGGGACAAACGGGCGAATATAGAAGGGGTATACAGGGAAGATGTGTGGAATTAATAGACTCCACGAATCCTGAGTGCAGGGGATCCCAGGGAAAGAACGGAGCGGTATGCTCAGACAATGCAAGCTACCCACTTTGCTTCTCGGGGCAAGGATGGGGTTGTGTATATGCCCTGGTCCCTGGGAACGCCACCTGTGTGCAGACGCAGTATGCCTGTCAGCACTGTCGAGTGCATAAAGGCCAGTTTACCTGTACCTGTAACGAGCAAAGATGCCTGAACGTGACCGCAGGAAGGCAAGTTATCTGCGGTCAGTGTAATGGAACTCATGTCAGCTCAGAAACATGGGCATACCCGTTTGATGCTTACCAATTGGTAGGATCGGGCTCAAATTCAAGGGAACCGAGCAATTGGTGGTATAAGCAGTTCACGAGTGTTAGCAACACCGACGTAAAGTGTTATAGAGCTAAGGAGGGAGTCGTGTTCCTCCTCAACGGCACCTTCAAGACAGCAACACCGACCCTCCCGGTCCTCTTCGCAGTAGGAACTATAGGACCACTCACTGTCCCATGGCCCAAAAGGGGGCATACCCGGAGAAGGATAGTAACACGGGCCATCAGCAAGGAGTTCTGTGCCAATTGGGAGGATCCTATCACACTGGGATCATCACTCGGCTACGGGTTCCTCGGGGCCCTATCTGTAGGAGGATCAGCGGGGGTAATTAGTGCCAAAAATAGGAACTATCTTATTTGTGGATTAACTATTCTGGGAAACAGCACATCTAAGGGATTGGATGCCATTAACCGGGAGCTGTCTGAATTAAGATTGTATACGCAGCAGACCCGCTATGCCATGGATTACCAGTTGGCCCAACAGGGGAGTATGCACAATAATAGGAGACAAATGTATAACGCATGTTATGGATGAATCATATAATATCACCCAAGCCATTGATGCTATAAGAAAGCAGCTTGACGAGTTTAGACAAGGCCCAAAGAAGGGGAATAGCTGGCTTGACTGGCTATTAGGGGGATCCTGGGGGTCCTATTTAACGCATGGAGTAGTTATTCTCGTTGTAATAATAATTACCTGTTGCTTGATCATCAATTGTTTTAATGTCTGTTGTAAAGTCATGATGGCAAAGTTGGAAAACTCTCTTACGGTCATGGGCCCCCGGATTATGGTCCAACAAACTAAAAACCTACTCGATGACAAAAAAGAGGATCAAGAGCGGGAATGCGAACGGCTAAACACAATACTCCTGGATTAGCCACCAGAGTTATCATGAAATGATAAAAGGGGGGAATGAGAATGTGAGAAAGTATAGAGGAATGTTGAAAGAATGTGAAATATGTATAAGGGATTGAACATTATAAAATGCCATGTGTCCACAGACTTTGGTCACCAGTTGGGGTGCTAAGTCAGCGTGAATCAGCTAAAAATGTGGTGCAGATAACAGGATAAGGACGGTGTAGCAGAACCAGAGGGGGCAGTACCGATATATTGTAAACATAGTCTCGAGTGCAGAGCGGGAGGAAACTAAAGTGAGGCGGGCTGTGTCTGCCGACCGTGTGCAGCAGAAAAGCCCTATTGGCCCAGAATGAAGTACGGAGGAAAATGATTGGATGAATCCTTTATGCACGAGCCGCTTGGAAAATGTGTAACTACCGTGTGTATGCACTAAAACCTTGCTTGTCTTTGTAAAGTCAACGAACTCCCAGAGAGTCGGTGTTCCTTTGCTAAGACAAGCCAGCATCGATGTCACATTAATAAAGTATAACTCAGAGTAACTTGGTGTTCGTGTCAGTGATTTCGCTGAGACAGATTGAGGGAAAAGAATCCGTATAACATTTAGAGACCACTTCTATTGGTCTATTTGAATCTATATGCAATCTTTAATCAATATGATTGGATAGTGTCCGGCCGAAATGGGCTGATGTAACTGTAGTAAACTGTTGTAAAACATATAAATATCCACGAAACCCTTTGTTCGGCGGAGAGAGGTACCTGGACCCACCAGTTGCTTCATCTCCCTGCCGGCGTAATAAACCGTTTTGATGTATGGACCGACCCTGCGTGATGAGTGATTCTTGGAGGGTACATTTGCGCTAACAATACCTATTTATATTCTCTGTCCCAAATTTCTGAGTACAATTTGCTTCAATTTTACTCTCTAAATAACTCAGAACAATTCTCCACCCTTCCTCAGAAGCTAAAAATGGCGTCCGTAGTGACCATTTCCCTGAAAAAGCAACTATTTTTGAGCACTCTTTTGGGCCTTGCATCGGCCCAGCGAAGTGCATGTTAGGTGCCGAAAGTTGGCATGGGCCTTATGTGGGCGATCATTTGGGCGATCATCTTGGCGATCAAAGTGGAAACTTGGGGGGCTTATTTTTCCGGCGATGTTTCGGGCTTA
Source organism: Pristiophorus japonicus (assembly GCF_044704955.1). Classification (NCBI taxonomy): domain Eukaryota; kingdom Metazoa; phylum Chordata; class Chondrichthyes; family Pristiophoridae; genus Pristiophorus; species Pristiophorus japonicus. The sequence goes on from NC_091987.1 coordinate 5,970,655, forward strand.
GTTTCCACTTTTTGCTCAAAATGGGTGATAGAGGTCTGTTTTGGGCGATAGATGGGCCTTCGATGGGTGATGTGAAGTGGAAAGTCTAGTCCTAATTTCTTTCCCAACATTTTGGTAGCCAGACATAGAATCACAGAATCATTCAGTGTTCAACATTGAAAGGGTCTGTTTGGCTCAATGTCCTGAACCTCCTCCATGAAAAAAAGTCTTTTAACTTGCTCCTACACTCTTCTAATGATAATCCTCACCAATGTTCCCTCTAAATTGTATTTTGTGTGCAGTACCGTTAAATTCACTCAAACCTTTCATAATTTTGAAAACCTCTATTTCATTCTCCCATAACCTTCTCTGTTCCTGTGAAAACGCAACAATCTTTCAAGTTATCCTTCATGGAATTACAAAGAATTTTACAGCACAGAAACAGACCATTCGGCTCAACAGATCTATGCCGCTGTGTATGCTCCACAGATGCCTCCCCCCACCTTAGTTCATCTCACTCTATCAATATATCCTATCCCTTACTCCCTCATGTACTTAACTAGCTTCCCCTTAAAGGCTATTCGCCTCATAGAGTTCCACATTCTAACCATTCTTTGGGTAAAGATGTTTCTCCTGATTTTTTATTGAATTTTTTTAGTGACTATCTTATCTTTATCTCCCCTAGTTTTGGACTCCCCAGAAGTGAAACATCTTCTCTACATCTACCATATTGAACCCCCTCATAATTTTAAAGACCTCTTACCAGGTCACCTCTCAGTCTTCTCTTTTCTACAGAAAAGAGCCTCAGCCTGTTCAGTCTTTCCTGACTCACCACACCCAGTGCTGACCCTGTGGCCACTGGCAGTGGGTCAGCCATCACCGACCCTCTTCGCATCTCCCTCCAGAATGTCCGTTCACCTGCGAACAAGGCCCTTGCCATCCATGAGCTCATCGTGCATGATTGCATCTATATCATGGCCCTGACGGTAACTTGGTTGAAAGGTGATGACACCTTACCTTTAAATGAAGCCTCCCCGCTTGGCTATACCTTCCACCATTCAGACCGCCGTGGTGGCGGTGTGGTTCTCAACACCAAATCATACCTTGGTCTGTCCCCCAAATCCTCCGTCACTTTCTCCTCTTTTGAGCATCTCACCTTATTCCATCCCTCTCACCTCTCATTTAAGATTCTCGTTCTCTACCGCTCACGCAAGTACAACAAAAACTTTATTACCGAGATATCTTCACTGCTTTCCTCCCTCAGTCTCTGCACCGAGCGACTTCTCATCCTCGATGATTTTAACTCCATCTCAATTCATCATGCTCTCTCTCCTGAGTTCACGAGCCTCCTATCCTCTCTTAATCTGTCCCTCCATGTAAATTCCCCAACCCATATTCACGGCCACCCCTTCGACCTTGCCATTTCTCGTTGCCTTGCTCCTCCCATCATTTCAATCGCAGATAAGACCATCTCTGACCATTTCCTTGTAACAATCTCCATCCACATCCCCTTTCCACCCACCTCGAATCCTACTTCCTTCTGTGTCCGCCCTGTAAAAAACTCTCTCCCAACTCTCTTACAACTGCACTTACGAAATTTCAACTGTCCAGCCTTTGCTCCTCCATTCGCCACGACATTTCTGCAACCACCGATCTGCTCAGCCACAACCTCATCACCACCTTTGATGTCCTAGTCCCTATTAAAACCATTACGCTCACTCACCCTGGCTGTTCCCCCTGGTATGGCCCTCATCTTCACTCCCTTAAGTCCGAGGGATGCAGACTTGAATGGATATGGTGGACAACTGGTTTAGCCATTCACCACCAGATCTGGCTGGGCCACATAAAGGATTATCGGGTCCTGCTCTCGTCTGCCAAAATTGCTCACAACTCCAGAATCATTCTGGAATGCAAAGATAAACCCCGGCTTCTATTCTCCGAAGCGAATCATCTTCTTAAACGCCTCTCCCCTGTCTCCTCCACCCTCACTTCTGACAACAAGTGTGAGGAGCTCTTGGATTTATTTGGCCCCAAAATTGGTGAACTATAAGAGAGGCCCATTTTTTGGCGGTCCCCGGGTGGTACCTACCTTTTTACCTGCTGCTGAGTCCAGTCGGGAGCCATTTTCGCTGTGGTAGTGTGGGCGGCAACGGCAACGGCAGGCAGCGGGAATCGGCGAGCAGCGGCATCAGTGGGCGGGAGGTGCAGGCCTCTCAAATCGGAAAACTTTGGAGGCCCTGCACCGCACATGCGCAAGATTTTATTTTTTTTTGTAGTTCTATTCTCAACCTGACGTCAGCTTTGCCGCAATTGAGACTGCTGGGACATCTGCACATGCGCTTATGGTGATCACTCTCTTGCACCTGCCAGTTGTAGAGGGGAGAGTGTTGGACATGCAGAGCTGCAAACTTTGCATAAGCCATTCCTTAAGTGATTTAACATGAGTGGAAAAAAAGCCTCAAAGAAGACTGTCACGACCAGGCTCAGTGCTCCCTCGTTTAATGATGAGAAACTGGAGGAGCTTGTATCAGAGGTGGAGCGCAGGTGTAAAGACCTCACCCGAGATGGTCATAGCAAACCTCCACCACCCCAATACAGATGCATTTGGAGGGAGACTGGTGAGGTCATGTCCTCAATGGGCAACAGTGAGAGGGATGGAGACCAGTGTAGGGAACGTTGGAACGATGTGGTGGTGTCAGCAAGAGTGAGTAAACATTTATTGGACCCTTCCCGTACAACTTCAAAAGGTTATGCCCAGATGTGTGGGTTTGTGGGAGTGTGTGTGTGGGGCATGAGCAAAGAGGGTAAAGGATGCAACGTTTATTTCTGCAGAATAAAAATACATCCAAGGCAGCAAGCCTCAGTGGCGCGCAGAGGTGACCGAGTTGAGCAGCCTGGAGGAGCGTGCCTTGGCATTGATGGGTGACCACTGCCATGCAACCACAAAGGGTGATGCAGATCCTGTGTTACAGCATGGTAAGGCTATAATAATCTCTGGTGTGAGCAACGCTCATGGCATGAAAGGTCATGCAATGTTAAGGCAAATGCGCCTTAACGCACATTTTGTCGGCCATTATTGGTGTGCCCATGTAGAAATGGAACTCCGTGATGGCACAATGTGCGATGGGATGGCTCACATGTCAGCTTGACCAACCCTGCACCCCCCGCCCCTATAGACTGAAATGTTGTCCTCGACTTGCAGATGGTGAGTCGGACAGCACCGATCAATGCACACCATCCACCTCTGGCACTCAAAGGAGGAGTGTGACGCCAATGTCTCCCACCCTGACGTTGTCCCCAGTCCAAGACAGCAGCTCCTTCCTCCACCCCACACCCCCAAGATCACCCATTTCCACCGCACCCAACTCCACCACCCAGAGTCACAAAGAACAGGAGAGAGAGGAGGGAGAAGGGCCCGTGTTTGAGCCCCTTGACGTCGAGGAGCTGGAAGAGAATGACACCAACCTCCTGCCATGTGTGCCACCTGTCCGGAGAACCTCGGCGTCAGGCTCCGAATTCATAGGCTTTGAATCGGATGCAATATGTGCAAGCGCTGCCGGGCGCAGACGCCGTGGAGCTGAACCAATCAAGGCGCATGAGCCCACAAGCTGCTGAGGATGCAGGATGACTCACACCTATTCATGAGATGGTATAGCTATCGAGGACGAATGTCGACCTAGGTCACGATCTGCTGCAGACCATGGCTGAGATAGCTGCCAGCATCGCTACCCTCGCTCAGCACCATGCTGACACCGCCTCATTAGTGCAGGTCATGCAAGTCCCCGAACCCACACCCTCAAGGCAGACAGATCCCGAGGAGCCGGAGATGCCGGTGCCTTCAGTCACACCCCCTACCTTCTCGCCAGGACGGACACGTCTCCAGAGATCCGGCTGCCCTCCTGCACAACCTGCTCAAGCAGAGGCGGAAAGGGGGAGGGGTGCGGGACTCCGTCTTGAAGGTGGGGCAAAGAAGAGGACGATGGGCCTCACATCAATTGGGGGGGGGGGGGGAAAGAGAGGTGGTGGTAGCGGGTAGAGGGGTGGGTATTGATGGTGGAGATGTTCATGAATGTTATTATATGTCACTTTTGTAATTATGCACTTTTAAATACAGTCACAATGTTCATCCTCTCTTGGTCAGTGTCTCATTTCCACAAATGTGTGGTGCCTTGTGAAAAACACACAGCTGTCCCTCAAGTGTTCTGCTGTATTAGGAATATATTGCCCTCCACATATGATTCCACTGTATAATGGGTCCTTTCATCAGGCCATCGCAACACGACAAGTAAGGGTCACCAATGCAGAAAGGCTGTCATTCAATGAGGGTCACTTGAACTACTTGCAGGGCACACATTAAGGCTTGCAGTTCAAGCCAATTTTTATGACGCCAAACATGGCGGAGCGCAACCCTTGAGATGACATGGTCATCAGTTACATTGCAGTCCATTATATGTATTTTCCCGTCTTCCATACCTCATGTAATGATGTTCTCACTGTCAGTAGCAGCGATCTGCCATAGCTTTACTTTTGCTTAATAACTCTGGCATAAGCTCATACCATCTGCGCAGTCACAATCAATCACTAAATAGGTTCCGCATGAAATGGTCTCAACGCTCTTGCAGGGCATCTCCATTGAGCCTTTCCCATCTTCCACTACTCATTGCCACTTCCTCAACCACATCTTCCCTTCAACGGAGTCATATGGAGTTACATATCTGTAATCTCTCTGTGTGGGTTAAGGTCCATCACCTCACTATTTATGTCCCACTGATAATGCTGCAGCATCTGAAGGATATGCGGGAAGTGCAGTGCTGCAGCACTCTGAGCGATTCTACCTGCCGCCCGACTCACAGCCAGCTCAGACCAGCTTTTTGCCAGCAGTCCTTCTGGCGGGCGGCAGGGCGATCTTAGTTGGTCGTCACTGAGGAAAATGCCAGATTTCCAACCTCTGGCATGGGCGGACAGCAGGACGGTGCACCGGCAGAATCTCCGTTACCAATCTACCGACAGGCAGAATGTGGGCGGCAGATGGGCAGTACCGGAAAAATCATTTCCGGCAGAACCTCGGCGGCTGTGGGCGGGACCACCACCAAGTTCGGGCCCTTTGTCTCTCAGATTGAGACCATCTGTTCAGTTGCCACTACCACTTACATAAGAACATAAGAAAGGGGAACAGGAGTAGGCCATTTGGCCCCTCGAGCCTGCTCCGCCATTCAATAAGATCATGGCTGATCTGATTGTGGACTCAGCTTCACTTCCCTGCCCACTCCCCATAACCTTTTACTCCCTTATCGCTTAAAAATCTGTCTATCTCCACTTTAAATATATTCAATGACCCAACCTCCACAGCTCTCTGGGGAAGAGAATTCCACAGATTTACAACCCTCTGAGAGAAGAAATTTCTCAGCTCAGTTTTAAATGGGCGGTCCCTTATTCTCAGACAATGTCCTCTAGTTTTAGTTTCCCCTGTGAGTGGGAATACCCTCTCTGCATCCACCTTGTCGAGCCCCCTCATTATCTTATGTTTCGATAAGATCACCTCTTATTCTTCTGAACTCCAATGAGTATAGATAGGCCTAACCTACTCAACCCCCTCATATCCGGAATTAACCTAGTGAACCTTCTCTGAACAGCCTCCAATCCAAGTATATCCTTCCTTAAATAGAGACCAAAACTGTACACAGTACTCCAGGTGTGGCCTCACCAATATCCCGTACAGTTGTAGCAGGACTTCTCTGCTTTTATACTCTATCCCCCTTGCAATAAAGGCCAACATTCCATTTGCCTTCCTGATTACTTGCTGTACCTGCATAGTAACTTTTTGTGTTTCATGCACAAGGACCCCCAGGTCACTCTGTACTTCAGCATTTTGTAATTTTTCTCCATTTAAATAATAATTTGTTTTTTTTCTGCCAAAGTGGATAACCTCACACTTTCCCACATTATACTCCACCTTCCAAATTTTTGCCCACTCACTTAACCTGTCTATATCCCTTTGCAGATTTTGTGTCCTCCTCACAATTTTCTTTCCCACCCATCTTTGTATCATCAGCAAACTTGGCTACATTTCACTCAGACCTTTCATCCAAGTCATTAATATAGATTGTAAATAGTTGAGGACCCAGCACCAATCCCTGCGGCACCCCCCAGTTACTGTTTGCCAACGGGAAAATGATCCATTTGTCCCAACTCTCTGTTTTCTGTTAGTTAGCCAATCCTCTATCCATGCTAATATATTACCCCCAACCCCGTGAACTTTTATCTTGTGCAGTAACCTTTTATGTGGCACCTTATTGAATGCCTTCTGAAAATCCAAATACACCACATCCACTGGTTCCCCCTTATCCACCCTGCTTATTACATCCTCAAAGAACTCCAGCAAATTTGTCAAACATTACTTCCCTTTCATAAAACCATGCTAAATCTGCTTGATTGAATCACGCTTTTGCAAATGTCCCGCTACTGCTTCCTTAATAATGGACTCCAGCATTTCCCAACGACAGATGTTAGGCTAACTGGTCTATAGTTTCCTGCTTTTTGTCTGCCTACTTTTAAAAAATGGCTGGGGTTGTTTTCTTTGGAACAGAGGAGGCTGTGGGAGACCTTACTGAGGTGTATGAAATTATGAGGGACCTAGATAGAGTGGATAGGAAAAACCTATTTCCCTTAACAGGGATGTCAACAACCAGGTGGCATAAGATTTAAAGTAAGTGATAGAAGGTTTAGAGGAGATTTGAGGGGAAATTTCTTCTCCCAGAGGGTGGTGGTGGTCTGGAACTCACTGCCTGAAAGGGTGGTAAAGGCAGAAACCGTCACCAATTTAAAAAAGTACTTGGATGTGCACTTGAAGTTTCGTAACCTCAGGGATCTGGACCATGTTGTGCATGGGGAAAGAGTCAGACTGAACACTGTGAGCTCAAAGTAAAGTGTGACCGTAGTCTTTTATTGCAGGTCTCCAGAGTGCCTCTCCAACCTATGGAGCCTCCTTAAATACCTGTGCTCCCAAGGGATTATGGGATCCCTTGGGAGTCCAGGGGATGAGCCCTCTGGTGGCTGTACAGTGTAAATACAAGTTTACATATATAACAACACTCCCCTCCCCCCCAAAGTCAATAGTGTAACTATTTACAATGTGAGTCGATCTGGGGCCCTTCTTGCCCTGGTTGATCGTCTCGGTGTGAAAGCTGGTGTTGTTGAATCATTTGTTGGGCCCTCACTGGGCTGCTATGCAGATCGCCTTGCTGGGCTGCCTGGTGTGTTGGGCCCTGCTGGGCTGCTGTGGATGATGGGTTCTGCTTCGTGGTCAACCGTGGTGCTGGTTGCCACTGGTGTGTATGTTGGGGGATCAAAAAATGTAGGGTCCAAGGTGGGTTGCTCAGGATAGTCTGTTAATCTGAGTTTGATTTGGTCCAAGTGTTTCCGGTGAATGAGTCCATTTGAAAGTTTGACCCGAAACACCCTGCACCCCTCTTTGGCCATGACAGTGCCAAGAAGCCACTTGGGATCTTGTCCATAATTTAATACAAATACAAGATCATTGATTTCAATCTCACGTGACACATTTGCGCTATCATGGTATGCACTTTGTTGAAGCCGCCTGCTCTCTACCTGTTCATGTAGATCAGGGTGAACTAACGAGAGCCTTGTCTTAAGTGCTCTTTTCATGAGCAGTTCAGCAGGTGGGATCCCAGTGAGTGAGTGGGGTCTCGTGCGGTAGCTAAGCAGGACGCGGGTTAGGCGAGTCTGCAGTGAGCCTTCCATTACCCTCTTCAAGCCTTGCTAGATGGTTTGCACTGCTCTCTCTGCCTGACCATTGGACGCTGGTTTAAACGGGGTAGATGTGCCATTTCTTTGAACTCAACACTGGTAAAACATGGCCCGTTGTCGCTCACCAGGACATCGGGTAGGTCGTGTGTGGCAAACATGGCCCGCAGGCTTTCAGTAGTGCCAGCGGATGTGCTAGTCGACATTATCTCACATTCAATCCACTTGGAGTACGCGTCTACAACCACGAGGAACATTTACCCAAGAATGGGCCTGCAGAGTCGACGTGTACCCTAGATCACGGTTTGGAGGGCCAAGACCATAAACTTAGTGGGGCCTCCCTGGGTACATTGCTTAACTGCGAGCATGTATTACATCTGTGAATGCAGGACTCTTAGTCCACATCGATACCGAGCCACCACACGTGGGATCTGGCTATCGCTTTCATCAATACGATGCCTGGGTGGATACTGTGGAGGTCATTGATGAAGGTGTCTCTGCCCTTCTTGGGGACCACTACTCGATTGCTCCACAGAAGGCAGTCTGCCTGTATAGACATTTCATCTTTGCGCCGCTGGAACGGCTTTATCTCTTCCTGCATTTCCACTGGGACACTGGACCAGCTCCTGTGACCAAGATGTCATCCTGGAAGACCACGGTGTGCGGGACTGACTTCAGTAAGCTTTCCATGTTTCTCTGGAATATCGCTGCCGATCGGATTCCAAACTGGCATCTGTTATAAACAAAAAGACCTTTGTGCATGTTGATGCAGGTGAGGACCTTCGATGATTCCTCCAGTTCCTGCGTCATGTAGGCTGAAGTCAGATCCAGCTTCGTGAACGTCTTTCCTTGCACCAGCGTTGCAAAGAGGTCGTCGGCCTTTGGTAGTGGGTGTTGGTCCTGCAGGGAGAAACAATTGAGTTATTTTGTAATCGTCATACATTCTGATGTGTCGAAATCTCAACCCCCGATAAACGACTCAGACACCTTTAGCTCCGGCAGAAGTTTCTTTAATTTACTTGCTAGCAAGGGAAAGGTCACATTCAGTCAATGGCTAAGTGAACACCTCCGGAATGGTACAATTTCACGAGATATTTACACAGTAAAACCCAAGTTATGGCCTCTCCCTGTGTATTGGCTCTGTCTCGCAGTCAGTGAATACAGATAAAGAATTAATTACTACATCCTTGACCTGACATGGTTTCCAGATATTTTCTTTTGTCAGGGTTATTAGTTGGCCAGCCGCCATTACTCGATGAGAGTGTGGTTATGAGCTATTACCTGCCTTGCATTGTGTCAGGATGGTCCAGTTTCCTGGTCAGTTATCTTTTTGCATCAAATGGATGAGGTCTCTACAAGAGATAATGGCTGGTGGTTTGAGTACTTTGAAAAGGGTGGGGTGGAGTGGAACTGGTGTCATATAGACAATAGGAGAGTACCATGGGTGGTACTTGTCTTCAGCAGGACTTGTCTCCTAGCTGTCTGGTGGCTATCAGCCATTTCAAGCCAGGTTTAGCTGTTTATGCAAGCCGACTGCTTTATGCAGAAATTTCTGGAAGGACCAGGACTCCATTTTGTTATATATTGCAAAGGGCACAAAAATACCGTGTGGTATCAGCTTAGATAAAAATACATTTCCACAGATGGTGCCATCTCTCTTGAGAACTGAGACGACAGGACTGGCCCACTCGTTGAACTCAATCGGGGAAATGATGCCCTCTCTTCGCAGCTGGTCTAGCTCAATCTCTACCCGTTCTCTCATCATGTACTGCTCTCGCCTTGTGATGGATGGGTCGCGCCCCCGGAATTAGGTGGATCTGCACTTTTGCTCCTTGGAATTTCCCGATGCCTGGTTCGAACAGCGAAGGAAATTTGTTTAAGACCTGGGCACACAAAGTGTCGTCAGTCAGCGATAGCGCTCGGATGTCGTCCCAGTTCCAGCGTATCTTTCCCAGCCAGCTCCTGCCGAGCAGCGTGGGACCATCGCCCGGTATCACCCAGAGTGGTAGCTTGTGCACTGCTCCATCGTAGGAGACCTTTACGGTAGCACTGCTGATTACAGGTATCAGTTCTTTCGTGGAAGTTCTTAGATTTGTGTGAACTGGAGTTAAGACTGGCCTTGAGGCCTTGTTGCACCACAACCTTTTGAAAGTCTTTTTGCCCATGATGGACTGGCTCACACCCATGTCCAGCTCCATTGACACGGGGAGTCCAGTTAGTTCAACATTCAACAGTTTCAGAAGACAGTTCACGGTGAATGTGTGCACCCCATGTACCTCTACCTCCTCGATCTGAGGCTCTGGTTCGTTGTGATCCTCCGTGGATCTGTCCTCCTCTGCAACATGGTGGTTTGCAGGTTTAACAGGCTTTGCAGCTTGCCTGCACACTCGTTGGAGGTGTCCCATTGTTCCACAGCTCTTGCAAACGTACTCTTGGAATCGGCATGAACGGAAACGATGATCACCCCCACAGTGCCAACAAGATTTTAATGGCCTTGCATTCATCACCATTGAGGGTGGATTCTGAGACATCTGCGGACGTGTAGCTGCAGGTATGTGTGACCTGCCCTGTACGTTACGATTCGAAAACAACATCACTTTGTTCACAGTACTTGTAGCAGCACTTGTGTGCTGAGAGATTTGCTTCGTATTGTCACTGGTGGCAATGAACGCCTGGGCTATCGCTATGGCCTTACTCAAGGTTGGGGTCTCGACAGTCAAAAGTTTGCGAATTATGGTTTCGTGGCCAATCCCAAGGACGAAAAAGTCTCTGAGCATGTGCTCCAAATGTCCTTCAAATTCGCAATGTCCTGCAAGGCGTCTTAGCTCGGCGACGTAACTCGCCACTTCCTGGCCTTCAGACCTTTTGTAGGTGTAGAACTGGTACCTCGCCATCAGAATGCTTTTCTTCGGGTTCAAAAGCTCTCGGACCAGTGTGCACAAATCATCGTACGATCTCTCCGTGGGTTTCGCTGGAGTGAGCAGATTCTTCATGAGGCTATACGTTGGTGCCCCACAGACGGTGAGAAGGATCGCTCTACGTTTGGCAGCGCTCTCTTCCCCGTCTAGCTCGTTGGCCACGAAGTATTGGTTGAGTCGCTCCACAAAAGTTTCCCAATCATCTCCCTCTGGGAATTTCTCCAGGTTGCCTACTGTTCTCTGCATCTTTGGGTTCGCTATCTGTATCTCATTGCCAGTTGTTGTGAATGGAGAAAGAGTCAGAATGAACACTATGAGCTCAAAGTAAAGTGTGACCTTAGTCTTTTATTGCAGGTCTCCAGAGTGCCTCTCCAACCTGAGGCCTCCTTAAATACCTGTGCTCCCAAGGGATTATGGGATCCCTTGGGAGTCCAGGGGATGAGCCCTCGGGTGGCTGTACAGAATAAATAGAAGTTTACATATATAACAGACCAAGAGTTGCAAAGTGGGATCAGGCTGGATAGCTCCTTGTTGACCAGCGCGGACACGATGGGCCGAAATGGCCTCCTCCCATGCTGTAAAGAGCTGGCATGGATATTCTGGGCTGAATGGCCTCCCAATATGCTGTATCATTCTATGAAACAACAAGAACAGACTCAGTGGGTTGAATGGCCTACAGTTCTGTGCAAGGGTCATCGACCTGAAACGTTAACTCTGTTTCTCTCTCCACAAATGCTGCCTGACCTGCTGAGTATTTCCAGCATTTTCCGTTTTTAATTTCAGATTTCCAGCATCCGCAGTATTTTGCTTTTCTGCAGTACTGTGTATGGTTCTAACTCTTGTTAAAGTCTATTATGCGGCACCTTATCAAATGGCCTCTGATAATTCATGTATACAACATTCATCCCATTTATACGCTGTGTTTTCCTTAAAATTGTAATTGAATTAATGAAGCGTTAACGACTCTTTACAAATCCATGCTGAATATTGCTGCTTAGTCAATTGGAATATATCAACAACAACAACAACTTGTGTTTAACTTAGTGACTCAGTGACTTAGGCACTTTACAGATGTATTATGTGACAAAAATTTGACACCGAAGCACAGAAGTAGAAATTAACGCAGGTGACCAAAAGCTTGGCGAAAGAGGGATGTTTTAAGGAGCTTCTTGAAGAAGAAAATAGAGGTAGAGAGGCAGAGGGGTTTAGGCAGGAGTTCCAGAGCTTAGGGCTTAGGCAGCTGAAGGCACGGCCACCAATTGTTGAACGATTATAATCATGGATGCGCAGTAGGGCAGAATTAGAGGAGCGCAGACATCTCAGGGGGTTGTGGGGCTGGAGGACATTAGAGATAGGGAGGGGCGAGGACATGGAGGGATTTGAAAATAAGGATGAGAATTTTGAAACCGAGGCGTTGCTTAACCAGAAGCCAGTCAGCGAACACGTGAGTGATGGGTGAGCAGGACTTGATGCGAGTTAGGACACAGGTAGCCGAGTTTTAGATCACCTCTGGTTTACGTAGGGTAGCATGTGGAAGACCAGCCAGGAGTGCGTTGGAATAGTTAAGTCTAGAGTTAACAAAGGCATGGATGAGGTCTTTAGCAGCGGATGAGCTGAGGCAAGGGCAGAGACGGGCGATGTTACGGAGGTGGAAACAGGCGGATATGTGGTCGAAAGCTCATTTCAAAGTCAAATATGTGGAGTCAGTGGCCAGGGAACGAGCTTGTGGCGGGGACTGAATACAATGGCTTCGGTCTTCAATTGGAGAACATTTCTGCTCATCCAGAACTGGATGTCAGACAAGCAGTCTAACAATTTAGAGACCATGGAGAAGTGGTCGTGAGGTAGAGCTGGGTGTCATCAGGATACATGTGGAAAAGATGCTGTGTTTTCGGATGATGTCACCAAGGGGCAACATGTAGATGAGAAATAGGAAGGGGCGAAGGATAGGTCCTTGGGGACACCAGAGGTAACGATGCAGGGACGGGAAGAGATGCCGTTGCAGGTGATTGCCTGGCTACGATATCAAATTGTGTACTCTGTAACAATGTTTAAAAAGTGGAAGGCTGCAAAAGAATAAAATATGCATTGCATGCTCTCTCTCTCTGGACCACTCAGCTTAGCTTTCAGACACGCACACAGCAGTGCGGCGCAACACCCACACCCAGAGAGACACACACGTGACGGGGTGGTACCGTGTAGAAGGCGCTCCCAGACACTCACACTTGGTCATCATCATCATCATAGGCAGTCCCTCGGAATCGAGGAAGACTTGCTTACACTCTTAGTATGAGTTCTTAGGTGACTGTACAGTCCAATACGAGAACTACAGTCTCTGTCACAGGTGGGACAGATAGTCGTTGAGGGGAAGGGTGGGTGGGGAGTCTGGTTTGCCGCACGCTCCTTCCGCTGCCTGCACTTGATTTCTGCATGCTCTCGGCGACAATACTCGAGGTGCTCAGCGCCCTCCCGGATGCACTTCCTCCACTTAGGGCAGTCTTTGGCCAGGGACTCCCAGCTGTCAGTGGGAATGTCGCACTTTATCAGGGAGGCTTTGAGGGTGTCCTTGAAACGTTTCCTCTGCCCGCCTTTGGCTCGTTTGCCGTGGACGAGTTCCGAGTAGAGCGCTTGCTTTGGGAGTCTCGTGTCTGGCGTGCGAACTGTGTGGCCTGCCCAGCGGAGCAGATCAAGTGCGGTCAGTGCTCCGATGCTGGGGATGTTGGATTGACGGGGACGCTGACGTCGGTGCGTCTGTCCTCCCAGGGGATTTGTCGGATCTTGCGGCGACACATCGCTGGGGGTGTTTCTCCAGCGACTTGAGGTGCCCGCTGTAAACGGTCCACGTCTCTGAGCCATACAGGAGGGCGGGTATTACTACGGCCCTGTGGACCACGAGCTTGGTGGCACTTTTGAGGGGTTTGGTCTTCAAACACTCTTTTGGAGGCGGTCGGTGTTGGATCTCATCATCAATGCCTGCTCTTGGTCGGTGACGCTGCAAAGTCGGTGACTCCTCCTCCTCCTGCTCCTCCTCCTCGCTGGGTGGCGCCGCAGGGGACAGCAGCTTGCGGCTGGGCGCCTGCGCAGTGGCTCCTCCCTGACGGGTGGCACCGCAGCCGGGCCGGCGGGGGGGGGGTTGCTGTAACTCCTCCTCGCCTGGTGGCGCTGCAGGTGGAGGTTACGGACAGCAGCTTGCGGCTGGGCGGGACGCCCGATCAGTCCGACAGTGCAGCAGGCAATCCCAGGCATGGCCACCGGCGCTGTGTGCTCTTTGTGTGACGGCGGGACGCGCGGCGCGGCCCGGCCCGGAGCGGAGCGGGTGTGACGGCTCGCTAGGTGGCGGTGCGGGGCGGTGGCGGAGCGGGACTGGGCGGGACCCGATTCGGGGAGGATGGGATGGGATGAGAGGGGGCGGTGCAGGTGCCGCACAAACACCGAGCCTCGCTCTTCACGCTTCGCTCTGGCCATTAAGTGAGTTAGGAGCCAGCGAGGCGGAGGGGAAAGAGACACAGAGAGAGAGAGAGAGAGATTAACGAGACAGACTCTCAACGTCGTGGAAATTACAGCCGGGATATCATTCACACACACACATATACACACACACTCACTCACACAAAGAGCGGCCATGATCCCGCACTTACCGGGTCGGACAAGGATGCTGCTGCTGCTGGCGGCGGTGGCGGTGGCGGCGATCGTCCTTCCATCGCTCGGTGCGGCACTGGAGGTAAGAGCGCTCGCGCGGCACCTCGCCAACTGCCGCATTTCAACCCCCCCCCCCCCCCGCCCCGGGGAGGGCGCGAGCCGGGAGCGCGCGGGTAACGGTCCGTGTGTGGAGGGGGGGGGGGTCTCCTAGTGTCTGACTGAGGGAGGGGGGGGGGGGGGGGGGGTCTCCTAGTGTCTGACTGAGGGAGGGGGGGGGGGGGGTCTCCTAGTGTCTGAGGGAGGGAGTCCTAGTGTCTGAGGGAGGGAGGGGGGGTCCTAGTGTCTGAGGGAGGGATCCTAGTGTCTGAGGGAGGGAGGGAGGGAGGGGGGGTCCTAGTGTCTGAGGGAGGGATCCTAGTGTCTGAGGGAGGGAGGGAGGGAGGGGGGGTCCTAGTGTCTGAGGGAGGGATCCTAGTGTCTGAGGGAGGGAGGGGGGTCCTAGTGTCTGAGGGAGGGATCCTAGTGTCTGAGGGAGGGAGGGGGGGGTCCTAGTGTCTGAGGGAGGGATCCTAGTGTCTGAGGGAGGGAGGGGGGGTCCTAGTGTCTGAGGGAGGGAGGGGGGGTCCTAGTGTCTGAGGGAGGGAGGGGGGGTCCTAGTGTCTGAGGGAGGGATCCTAGTGTCTGAGGGAGGGAGGGAGGGAGGGGGGGGTCCTAGTGTCTGAGGGAGGGATCCTAGTGTCTGAGGGAGGGAGGGGGGGTCCTAGTGTCTGAGGGAGGGAGGGGGGGGTCCTAGTGTCTGAGGGAGGGAGGGAGGGGGGGGTCCTAGTGTCTGAGGGAGGGAGGGGGGGGTCCTAGTGTCTGAGGGAGGGAGGGGGGGGTCCTAGTGTCTGAGGGAGGGGGGGGTCCTAGTGTCTGAGGGAGGGAGGGAGGGGGTCCTAGTGTCTGAGGGAGGGAGGGGGGGGGTCCTAGTGTCTGAGGGAGGGAGGGGGGGGTCCTAGTGTCTGAGGGAGGGAGGGGGGGGGTCCTAGTGTCTGAGGGAGGGAGGGGGGGGGGTCCTAGTGTCTGAGGGAGGGAGGGGGGGGGGTCCTAGTGTCTGAGGGAGGGGGGGGGTCCTAGTGTCTGAGGGAGGGGGGGGGTCCTAGTGTCTGAGGGAGGGGGGGGGTCCTAGTGTCTGAGGGAGGGAGGGGGGGTCTCCTAGTGTCTGAGGGAGGGAGGGGGGGGGGTCCTAGTGTCTGAGGGAGGGAGGGGGGGGTCCTAGTGTCTGAGGGAGGGGGGGGGGTCCTAGTGTCTGAGGGAGGGGGGGGTCCTAGTGTCTGAGGGAGGGAGGGGGTCCTAGTGTCTGAGGGAGGGAGGGGGGGGGTCTCCTAGTGTGGGAGGGGGGGGGTCCTAGTGTCTGAGGGAGGGGGGGGGTCCTAGTGTCTGAGGGAGGGGGGGTCTCCTAGTGTCTGAGGGGGGGGGTCCTAGTGTCTGAGGGGGGGAGTTCCTAGTGTCTGAGGGGGGGGGGGTCCTAGTGTCTGAGGGAGGGAGGGGGGGGTCCTAGTGTCTGAGGGAGGGAGGGGGGTCCTAGTGTCTGAGGGAGGGAGGGGGGTCCTAGTGTCTGAGGGAGGGAGGGGGGTCCTAGTGTCTGAGGGAGGGAGGGGGGGGGTCCTAGTGTCTGAGGGAGGGAGGGGGGGTCCTAGTGTCTGAGGGAGGGAGGGGGTTCCTAGTGTCTGGGGGAGGGGGTCCTAGTGTCTGAGGGAAGGGGGGTCTCCTAGTGTCTGAGGGAGGGAGGGAGGGGGGGGGGTCCTAGTGTCTGAGGGCGGGAGGGAGGGTCCTAGTGTCTGAGGGCGGGAGGGAGGGTCCTAGTGTCTGAGGGCGGGAGGGAGGGTCCTAGTGTCTGAGGGAGGGGGGGGGTCCTAGTGTCTGAGGGCGGGAGGGAGGGTCCTAGTGTCTGAGGGAGGGGGGGTCCTAGTGTCTGAGGGCGGGGGGGGTCCTAGTGTCTGAGGGAGGGGGGAGGGGGCTCGGTGTCTGAGGGAGTGGGGGTCTGGAGCTGAGGGAGGGGGCTCAGTGTCTGAGGGGGGGGCTCAGTGTCTGAGGGAGGTGATGTCTGGAGCTGAGGGAAGAGGCACTTGGGGCTCTGAGGGAGGGAACGGGACAGTGTCTGAGGGGGGCAGGTCTAATGGCCCCTGGGAGGGGAGGTTTCAGTGTCTCTGAAGGGGGGCTGGGGGGAAGAAACGGGGCTAACACCTCCTGAGGAGAGCTCAATGTCTCGGGGGCGAGAGGAGAAATTGGGTTCAGTGCCTGAGGGAGGGGGAATTGCGGCTCTGTCTCTGAGGGAGGGGGAATTGCGGCTCTGTCTCTGAGGGAGGGGGGATTGGGGCTTTGTCTCTGAGGGAGGGAGGGATTGGGGCTTTGTCTCTGAGGGAGGGGGGGATTGGGGCTTTGTCTCTGAGGGAGGAAGGAATTGGGGCTTTGTCTCTGAGGGAGGGGGGGATTGGGGCTTTGTTTCGGAGGGGGGAATTGGGGCTTTGTCTCTGAGGGAGGGGGGAATTGGGGCTTTGTCTCTGAGGGAGGGGGGGATTGGGGCTTTGTCTCTGAGGGAGAGGTGAATTGGGGCTCTGTCTCTGAGGGAGGGGGGATTTGGGCTCTGTCTCTGAGGGAGGGGGGGGATTGGGGCTCTCTGAGGGAGGGGGGATTTGGGCTCTGTCTCTGAGGGAGGGGAGGAGTGGTGCTCTGTCTCTGAGGGAGGGGGGGATTGGGGCTCTGTCTCTGAGGGAGGGGGGGATTGGGGCTCTCTGAGGGAGGGGGGATTTGGGCTCTGTCTCTGAGGGAGGGGAGGAGTGGTGCTCTGTCTCTGAGGGAGGGGGGGATTGGGGCTCTGTCTCTGAGGGAGGGGGGGATTGGGGCTCCGTCTCTGAGGGAGGGGGGAATTGGGCTCTGTCTCTGAGGGAGGGGGGGATTGGTGCTCTGTCTCTGAGTGAGGGGGGGGGTTTGGGCTCTGTCTCTGAGGGAGGGGGGAATTGGGACTTTGTCTCTGAGGGAGGGGGGAATTGGGGCTTTGTCTCTGAGGGAGGGGGGATTTGGGCTCTGTCTCTGAGGGAGAGGAATTGGGGCTCTGTCTCTGAGGGCGGGGGGGATTGGGGCTCTCTGAGGGAGGGGGGATTTGGGCTCTGTCTCTGAGGGAGGGGGGAATTGGGGCTCTGTCTCTGAGGGAGGGGAGGAGTGGTGCTCTGTCTCTGAGGGAGGGGAGGAGTGGTGCTCTGTCTCTGAGGGAGGGGGGATTGGGGCTCAGTGTCTGAGGGAGGGGGGAATTGGGCTCTGTCTCTGAGGGAGAGGAATTGGGGCTCTGTCTCTGAGGGAGGGGGGGATTGGGGCTCTCTGAGGGAGGGGGGATTTGGGCTCTGTCTCTGAGGGAGGGGGGAATTGGGGCTCTGTCTCTGAGGGAGGGGAGGAGTGGTGCTCTGTCTCTGAGGGAGGGGGGATTGGGGCTCAGTGTCTGAGGGAGGGGGGAATTGGGCTCTGTCTCTGAGGGAGGGGGGAATTGGGGCTTTGTCTCTGAGGGAGGGGGGAATTGGGGCTTTGTCTCTGAGGGAGGGGGGATTTGGGCTCTGTCTCTGAGGGAGAGGAATTGGGGCTCTGTCTCTGAGGGCGGGGGGGATTGGGGCTCTCTGAGGGAGGGGGGATTTGGGCTCTGTCTCTGAGGGAGGGGGGAATTGGGGCTCTGTCTCTGAGGGAGGGGAGGAGTGGTGCTCTGTCTCTGAGGGAGGGGGGATTGGGGCTCAGTGTCTGAGTGAGGGGGGAATTGGGCTCTGTCTCTGAGGGAGAGGAATTGGGGCTCTGTCTCTGAGGGAGGGGGGGATTGGGGCTCTCTGAGGGAGGGGGGATTTGGGCTCTGTCTCTGAGGGAGGGGGGAATTGGGGCTCTGTCTCTGAGGGAGGGGAGGAGTGGTGCTCTGTCTCTGAGGGAGGGGGGATTGGGGCTCAGTGTCTGAGGGAGGGGGGAATTGGGCTCTGTCTCTGAGGGAGAGGAATTGGGGCTCTGTCTCTGAGGGAGGGGGGGATTGGGGCTCTCTGAGGGAGGGGGGATTTGGGCTCTGTCTCTGAGGGAGGGGGGAATTGGGGCTCTGTCTCTGAGGGAGGGGAGGAGTGGTGCTCTGTCTCTGAGGGAGGGGGGATTGGGGCTCAGTGTCTGAGGGAGGGGGGAATTGGGCTCTGTCTCTGAGGGAGGGGGGAATTGGGCTCTGTCTCTGAGGGAGGGGGGATTGGGGCTCAGTGTCTGAGGGAGGGGGTAATTGGGCTCAGTGTCTGAGGGAACGGGAGGGGCTAACAGTACCGGAGCGAGAGGGTGGCTGGAGCTGAGGGAAGGGGCACATGTGGTTCTGAGGGAGGGGGCAGAACAGGGTCTTTGAGGTGGACATGTCTAATGGCCTCTAAGGGGGAGCTTGGTGTCTGTGAGGGAGGGGGTGGGGCCATTGGTCCGAAGGGTGGGGGGGGGGTTCAGTGTCTGAGGGGGAGGGGCTAACCGCCCCTGAGCTCAGTGTCGGGGGGAGGGTGGGGTGGGGTTGAGGCTCAGTGTCTGAGGGAGGAAGGCCTGTGTGTCGGGGAGAGGTTGAGGGGCACGGGACTCCATGTCTGAGGCAGGGAGCAGACGGGGCTAACTATCGAGAGAGTGTGTGGCGGGGGCATGTGGCTCAGTGTCTGACGGAGGGGACGTGGGGATGTTAACTGTCCCTGGAAGGGGGGGGGGGTGCTAAAAGTCTTTGAGGGAGGTGAGCATGGTTCACTGTCTCGGATGGGGAGGAATGGGTGCGAGACTCGGTGTCTGAGGGAGGGGGCACGCGTGGGTAATTGTCCCTGAGGGAGTGGGGTTGGGTGCTCTGTGTCTCTGACAGAGTGGTGGGCTTGGTGTCTCTGGGGAGGGGCACAGGATTCTGTCTTTGAGGGAGGGGGAGATGTCGGATCATCTCTCGCCTCCCTTATCCACCTCCCCCCCGGGATACCCCAGAGATTAGGGGAATACGGGATCCAAATTCTCGAGCCTTCCTTCTCCCCCACCCCATTTTATTCTCGATCATTCCTTCATTTCCCCCCCCCACCCCATTTTATTCTCGTTTCCTTTATTTTCTTTGTTTGAATTTTTCCAGGTTCCTCTCCGTCTGAGATGGGGATGATCTGCAGCAGGAGCACTTCCCTCTCCCACCCTTTTTTGTTTCATTTAGTCCTCATCACATACTTTTGTTTATCCTCTTTTTATAAAAATACATATATATTTTAAATCTTTCGCATCAGGTGGGAAGGCTGCTGGCTAGCTGGCTCTAAGAAGATGGCGTCTCTGCAGTGCGCAAACATCCCCTGCCTGGGCTGTGCTTCAGTGTCTTTTAATAACATTTTTTTAATTATATAAATAAATGTAAAATCGTTTTCAAGGGAATTTCTTTATTTATTTTTCTATTTGCAGCATGTAAACAATTTTGTTGCGTTAGGGAATGCATGGGGTGTGATATACTTGTGTGTACAGGATATCTAAAAATAATATAAAACACATGAAGAAAGGGATAAAGACTGAGAAAGAAAGATCAGCCTGCCAGATAGCGTGCAACACTTAACCTGTCTAAATCCTGATTTTTGCAGCCTAGCTATGGATTTCCTGATGTAAACCCTCCTGCCTTTTATTTCGGTCTCCATCATCTATTTCTCCCTCTCCCTCTGCCCCATGACTTTTAAAATTCCAGGTCTTTAATTTATCGTTGTAATTTTGTTTCACTGTTGTGTCTGTCTTTAAATTTATCCAGTTTATTATTTATGTCTGTCCTCTGTCTTACATTTCTGGCAATTTTCCCATCTAATTTTTTTTATTTGTCTGTTTGGGTTTGTGTTCTCGGTCGTTATCCTTTTCAGTTTTGTCCCTTTATTTACATTTCTCAGATTGCCTACTGTGTTGCTGTAATCTGAAAAGCTTTCATTTGACAGCCGGACTAAGAATAGAACTGGCCATTATCATTGAGGAGAATTTTTTTGTAAACAGTTCAGGTTTTGTCTTTGCAGTTTTTTTTGATTCTTCAAATAATGGGATCAGAAACCTCTTTGAGCTTTTGTAGTTTTTAATCTGGGGCTCTCCCTTCATTTTAATAATTGATATTCTAAATTCAATGTATCGCATTTGTCAACATGTCGTGTTCTTCCACATTGTGGCAAATCTTGACGCAACTCCGAAAGAAAGCTTGTGGTATCTTTGTGTGATGAAGGTGATCTAAATCACTGTAACCTGCTGTAATGTCATTTTATGTTCAGTCTTTGCCTTGTGCTGTTTTGACATGGGGGGAATTGATTTAATCTTAAAAAAAAAAAATTGCCTTTGTGATAGAACTGAGTTGTCTAGGTTAATATGCATTGTAACAGAAAAATTAAAATCTCTCAGACTGGAAATGCAGAGGAGAGCAGGTCAGTCAATGTCTGAAAAGAGGTTACTGTCTAATTGAGACCCTTCATCAGAGCTCCAACCAGCATTTTGTGTTATTGGTGCTCATAGTGAATTACATTTTGAAATGCCCTGAATATTATGTAGACAAATTAATCTTGCTTGGATATATGTTAGTATTTTGTTCAGTAACAGCTTATATCACGTTAGTACCTTTTCTTGTATAATACATTGTTTGTGACTTTTTGGCTAATAAGAAAAGCCATATAAAATGTGCTTTCCCTCTCCTGCACTTTTGTGTAAAGGCCTTTTGTTCGACAGTATTTATAAAGAGAAGGCCTGCTGCATCAAAGTTGGACATTCTAGATATTCCTGTGAGCAAATCGAGCCAGGTGGGTCATCACGGCACCCACAGGATCTTAGTGAAATGGCCACGGTTCTTGTCATAAATCTTGCAAGTGCACTTATTCCAATGAGTTGTCTGCATTTCCCAGCACTGAATAGATCAGGAGCAAGTGGAATGTGGAAAACAAAGAGCTGCCATCGCGCACCCATCTGTTATTCGTAGACTGTCGTTTTATCAACTTCCAATGAAACATTCTATATATGGGTGGGGGGTGGGTGGGCTAGGTGAGGCTATTTGCCAAGGTATCCCAGTGTTTATAAAAAGATGGATATAAGCTTCTCACAGCCCACCTGTGTGCAGTTTCTAGTGTTCTCTTCCTGTGTGTCTCACCCCTAGCTCTGCAGGCTATCACATCAATGATGCATTCACTTGAAAAAGAATCTTCATGTACAAAACAAAATTCTGCTGTAATTTTAAAAGCTGATATAGGATGCGTTCCTACTCTTCATTTTAGTTAAAGAATCACCATGCATATCAGGAATGTTCATAGGGTTGATTCCCTAGTCTATGCTGAGTTACTGTATCTCAACCCGAGTGACCTTAGCGAATTCTGCAATTGGCTTCAGTGGCCCTGGGCTAGGGAGGTGAAAACAATCAACTGAGACTTCTGATTATTATCCAACCATGCCTAGTCTTGTTCTCGCCTAACATTCATATGTGGGTGTTTGCCGGAGACAGTTGAATAATGATTAGAGAGTGTGAACCCTGGTTTTTTCTCTCTCTTCCATCCGCCCCCCCCCCCCCCCCCCAAAAAAAAACACACCTAGTAATACAGTAGTACAGTACTGCGTCTGCGCACATACAGAGGCTGAACTCCAGGACATAGTCGACGTATTTACTGAGGCGTACGAAAGCATAGGCCTTACACTAAACATCCGTAAGGCAAAGGTCCTCCACCAGCCTGTCCTCACCGCACAGCACTGCCCCCCCCAGTCATCAAGATCCACAGCACGGCCCCGGACACCGTGGACCACTTCCCATATCTAGGGAGCCTCCTATCAACGGGAGCAGGCATCAACGACGAGATCCAACACCGTCTCTGGTGCAACCTTCAGCCGTCTGAGGAAAAGAGTGTTTGAAGACCTGGCCCTCAAAACTGCCACCAAGCTCATGGTCTACACGGCAGTAGTAATACCTGCCCTCCTGAATGACTCAGAGACATGGACTATGTACAGCAGACACCAAGTTGCTGGAGAAATATCAACATCAGCGCCCTCATTCAGGCTAACATCCCCAGCATTGAAGCGCTGATCTCACTTAATCAGCTACGCTGGACAGGCCACATAGTTCGCATGCCAGGCACGAGACTCCCGAAGCAAGTGCTCCACTCGGAGCTCCTTCACGACAAACGAGCCAAAGATGGGCAACAGAAACGCTACAAGGACACCCTCAAAGCCTCCCTGATAAAGTGCGACATCCCCACTGACACCTGGGAGTTCCTGGCCCAAGACCGCCCTAAGTGGAGGAAGCGCATCCGGGAGGGTGCTGAGCACCTCGAGTCTCAACGCCGAGAGCATGCAGAAATCAAGCGCAGGCAACGGAAAAAGCGTGCGGCAAACCAGTCCCATCCACCCCTTCTCTCAACGACTATCTGTCCCATCTGTAACGGAGTCTGTGGCTCTCGTATTGGACTGTTCAGCCACCAAAGAACTTTCTTCAGGAGTGGAAGCAAGTCTTCCTCGATTCCGAAGGCCTGCCTATGATGATGATGACTTGGGTGTCTTTCTCTTCCTTCCCCTTCTCTTTCCCCTGCCCTCTACTCTGCTGCTCTGGCATTTAAACTCACCACATACCACATCAAATTTCCTACTCTTTGTCTCAGTTTCACAGTGGTTGATGCATTTTCTCTGAAAATTAGGAGACGACCAACTTTATAAATATCTAAAGCTCTTGATGTAGACTGTTTGTAAGATCACAGGCTTAACGGTGTTATTGACTAACTGACAAGTTAACATATATAGAATGCTAGTTTGGATGTTTTTTTTAAAACTAGATTCCTAAAATATTTATAGGAATCCTTTTTATCCTTTATTTCTCTTGCATACAACAGCTGGCACTTGGGGCTTGTGGAGCTAAAGTACTTCAAATATGTTACTATTCAATCTTTCCTTTTGCGGATCGGAAAATGGGAAGTGGTATAACTGTGGGCCATTAAGGTTGGGTCTATTGGCCTTTGATTCCATCTTCGTTATGCTGTTGTAAAGCACCCGAGTCCAGTGATGGTGCTCCGGGCAGTAGCTGTCGAGAGTTTCGCTCTCATCACTTTTCGCCATCTGTTGACCAAAATGATTTGTGTGCTTGTGCATCTCTTGGCCAATCTGAGCAGCAACATCTTGGAATGACTTGGTACTGGGGAATGGGGAGGCTAAAAGATGGAGAAATTGATAGACCATTATCCCTTGATGTGGGGAAAATTTGGACTTTGTCAATTGCTTGAGAAATGTTTCAAGCTCTGTATGAGGAGTTTAGAATTCCATCCAATTGACAACTAAATCCAGATACAGGAACCAAGTTTCTGTTTATTTAAAGAGTCCTTAGCAAGAATTTCTGGCAGGAGCTAAACCTGAGTGCGCGCACAAAGCAAAAAGGTAACGCTCTTTGAAGCTCAGTTTGAGTGAAATATGAAAGAGGGTATGTTTAGCACAACACACTGCTCAAGAGCTGCCAGCTGGTTCACTTTTATTTTATTGGATTAGGAGATTGATGTGTATTTCATTTTGACTGTATTTGGCCCACCATTGCAGAGATTATAGAGGGGCTCTATCCAGCTGTGGTCATCGTTTAGAGGAAGTCACTTTGCCACCCACTTGTGTGGGATGGGGATTGGGAAAAACCTACATCTAAGTGCATTTTGAATCTGTTTAATATTATATGTACCATTGGTAATGTAAGATATGCAACAAGGGGAATCAAAGTGATGACTGTCTTTTTTAAGGGACTTTTAGCCAGAATCCCATGA
Source organism: Pristiophorus japonicus (assembly GCF_044704955.1). Lineage (NCBI taxonomy): Eukaryota > Metazoa > Chordata > Chondrichthyes > Pristiophoridae > Pristiophorus > Pristiophorus japonicus. Next base: position 5,994,716 of record NC_091987.1, read on the forward strand.
AAACAATCTTTATTTCATAAATTTCCCTCATAGTGTCAACTTTAGATTTTTTTTTCCCCTGCCCACTTTTAAGTCTCTGTGAAGATATTTTTGTTACTCTGGGCTAATTATTGGCTAGAGTTAACTATTTTATCAGCTTTGCCAATACTAACTACAATGACCATGCCATTAGGGAAAAAAATGCAAGTGGCTAGGATGGGAGAAATTACTCCCTTTTCTCTTCCTTTCCTATAGCTGCGTAGCAGACATTGAAAACTTGCTGTTTTGGGGGTCAGATCTACATTAAGCTCTTTTTTTCAACATTACTTATGGATTTTGGAGGTAATTTGAGCAACGACTGCTGATACCACGGTTGGGGAGAGATGACTTCAAAAGGGGATTGCGCTGGATATGATACTGTTATAACATACAGTTGAAGCATTCTAGATTCATGACTATCTAATTTATCTCCATTGCATTGTTCACATCTGAAGTTATTCGACATGGTGAATATTCAAACTTACTTTTTTCTTGAACAGTTCACAATAAAATAATCTAGACAAAAGCAAAATACTGTGGATGCTGGAATCTGCAATAAAAACAAACTGCTGGAAATTTCAGTGGGTTAGGCAACATCTGTGGAGAGAAAGAGAGTTAACGATTCAGGTCAATGACCCTTCGAAACTTTGTTTCTCTCTTCACAGATGCTGCCTGACCCGCTGAGATTTCCAGCATGTTCTGTTTTTAAAATAACCTAGACTTTGTGTAATCTACTTGGAATTGTTTACATTACAAGTCTAGAAAAGGCCACTAACTATGGTTTGCAGTTGGCAGAATCCAAGCCTCCTTAAAGAGAAATATTTGCATGTGTATTCAACCACTGATGTATAGGTTAGTGTAGCTTTCAGACTGTTAGCTTGATTGTAATCTGTATTTTCATGAGTTCAGCCCTGCACTATTAGTCAGCCAGGAGTGTTCCTACATACTAGGTGAGCCTCTTTGCATCCCTGTCACAAGACCTAGATAAATCTGGTCACTAGCTGTTAATTTCCACTAGGCATGTATTTTGCAGAGGGTAAGTTATGTAATGTTCTATTGCTTAGCAGTGAATTTTGAGTTGTTGCCTCAAAATGCTGATGGATATTATATTTAACCAATATTGTTAACTTCTCTCATCAGGATGAACATAGTTGTTTTTGTTTGATTGGAGACTAAATGTTGCTGGGTTTTCAGCTGTCAGACATTTGAGAATTCTCTCTTTCACCCTCTGAGAATTATGACATGAGAGAGTTATAACAATAGCACTTTCCTTAGTCGGAAAATTGATTCTTGTTTGAGGAAGCGAGGTTGGAATTCAGGAGTGTTGTGTGAGATCTTGCTTTCTATTTATTACATTGTTAACACAGTCATTTTACGGCCTGCGTTCAGCATTTAAATCCATGCATATGAGTTAGTGCTGCCCAGTTTTGCAGAATGTTTGGGTCTTTCAACTAAATAAATATAGATTTGGAGTGCATCACTTGCCCTATTTGAAGTGGCAATTAATTCTGGTACTAATCATCCTCCATTTGCCACTGTAAATTTAGTGCTGCTTGTGCTCAGGAAATATAGCCATAGTATATCTTGTATGACTTTCAATTTGTAATTCACATGACTCAGGAACTAGTCAGATCATTTCACTTGCAAATGATAGCCTATCTAGGTTAACAATATATAATGTAATTCACTAGTCATTTAGGTAGGTGAAAATGCAGCTTTTTAAAAATTTGTTCATGGGATGTGGACATCACTGGCAAGGCCAGCATTTATTGCCCATCCCTAATTGCCCCTTGAGAAGGTGGTGGTGAGCCGCCACCTTGAACCACTGCAGTCCGTGTGGTGAAGGTGCTCCCACAGTGCTGTTAGGGAGGGAGTTCCAGGATTTTGACCCAGGAACGATGATATATTTCCATGTCAGGATGGTGTGTGATTTGGAGGTGGTGATGTCCCCATGTATCTGCTACCCTTGTCCTTCTAGGTGGTAGAGATTGCGGGTTTGGGAGGTGCTACCGAAGAAGCCTTGGTAAGTTGGTGCAGTGCATCTTGTAGATGGTACACACTGCAGCCACTGTATGCCGGTGGATATGGTGGGAGTGTATGTTTAAGATGGTGGATGGGGTGCCAATCCAGCGGGCTGCTATGTCCTGGATGGAGTCGAGTTTCTTGCATGTTGTACGAGCTGTACTCATCCAGGCAAGTGGAGAGTATTCCATCACACCCCTGACTTGTGCCTTGATGGTGGAAAGGCATTGGGGAGTCAGGAGGTGAGGCACTGCACAGAATACCCAGCCTCTGACCTGCTCTTGTTGCCACAGTATTTATGTGGTTGGTCTAGTTAAGTTTCTGGTCAATGGTGTCCCCCCTCCTCCCAGGATGTTGATGGTGGGGGATTCGGCCATGGTAATGCCGTTGAATGTCACGAGACGGTGGTTAGACTCTTGCTTATTGGAGATAGTCATTGCCTGGCACATGTGTGGTGCGAATATTACTTGCAACTTATCTGCCCAAGCCTGAATGTCGTCTAGGTTTTGCTGCATGCAAGCATGGGCTGCTTCATTACCCAAGGAGTTTCGAATGGCACTGAATACTGCGCAGTCATCAGCGAACATCCCCACTTCTGACTGACCGTATGATGGAGAGGTGATCATTGATGAAGCAGCTGAAGATGGTTGGGCCTAGGACACTGCCCTGAGGAACTCCTGCAACTTCTGATCATGAGTTTTAATTTTAAATAGCTTTTGTGCTTTTTCTCTATTCTGTAGTAAGTGTCCTTTGTAATTCTGAAATATACATTGAGAAACTGTCTACACTTGTGGAACTTGGGCACCATGCTGTTGCCAAAACAAGTAACTCCAGATAAACCTTTGCTTCCAGGTAATATTGAAAGCCTCAAAGCTTTTCATTTCACTTTCCAATCCTTTCTCTTCTCCCCTTCCCTCCACCCCCTCACCGTGGTATAGAGGGGTGCAGTTATTGTGGTTACAGACACCACCTTAATTTTCATGGGATGCAGGACATGGAAAAATGAGATGACTGGTTGCTGTGTAGCTTTGCGGTGGTTTGTTTCAAGGTGGGTGTGACTGCAAAAAGTTGCAGCTTCATAACATTTCTATTTTCATTGCATCATGAGGATTTAATTCTTTGGCCTGTTTGATTTACTTTACTGCTTCTTCTGACATCTGTAGAATGTGTTGGGTAAGAGTGCAGTGTGTTTGTATTTCATTGAAAAGATAAACAGATAGGCAAGCCACTCAGCCCGGGATAGGGGCGGGACACGTTGGGTCCCACACTGCAGGCACGCATCATCACAATCACTGGAGGAGCTACTGTGCATGTGTGAACGCTCTACTGTGCATGCGGACAGCTGCTGGCACTCTTTTAGGCGCCCTAGCTCCGCCCCCCCCTCAATGGACTCGCTGCGCCAAGCCCCAGGAGAGTCGCAGAGGGGCCAGAATACGGGGATATCTTTTCGGCGCACCTCACGTAAGTGCGCCGAAAAAAACGGAGGGCCAAATTTGGGCCCTATGTTTCTATTAGCCAATCTAGTCTACTCGCCCAGTTATCTCCTTTCTTTCCTGTATGATATCTCTGACAGACATGGGCACTGCCCTGCATTTCCTATGGAATAGTTACTGTTAGTCTGGATCATAAACATTTTTTGGATGTTTTCTGGGGAGTGACTTCCACTGAATATTCCATTTCCTTGCCCTTTGCATGTACAAGTTATGTTCATCTTCCTCATGTTACTTTGGGTAGGATACAGTTTGTTTCTGAAACAAATTGAGGTAGTATTGTGAACCATTGGACTGGCACAGACACGATAGGCCGAATGGTGGCCTCCTGTCCTATAAACGTCTATGATTCTATGGATAGTATAGCAAACTAGATAGAATGGTGAACAATATCCAACTGCAGTTTATATTGGGGAAACATAGAGCAAGGGTTAAAGCTACTATACTATAGTGCAAGTCACCATCAAGGTTGAAGGGTAGAAGTCAAGATATAAATCCAGTAATATTGATTAGATAATGCAAAATTTTATCAACATAATTGGTTTAGTTTTATTGACTGGTTTACACTTAGTTTGGGATGGAAAAACAGTATTTTTTTTAAACCATTCTTTCCTTGGGTTCATGCCAACAAAAGATATTTCCAAGCTAGTAATCATCCTTCAGCGAATATATTCCTTCCCTGTAGAAGTTGTTGTAGCAAAAGCTAATTTGCAAACATTCGGTTTAAAAATGGGACTCACCCCTCCAGCATGAAGATATCACAAAGGACTGCCAACAAAAGCTGGTCACCTTCTGCAAGTGCTGCATGATGCATGAACTAAGGGGTATGGAGAGAAAGCTGGAAAGGGGTACTGAGGTGAATGATCAGCCATGATCTTATTGAATGGTGGTGCAGGCTCGAAGGGCCGAATGGCCTACTCCTGCACCTACTTTCTATGTAACTAACATTATTTAAGATCAAATAACACATGGGAAGGTCTACCATTTTGTATTGAGGAGTTCCCCCTGCCCCCTCACTTCCCAATACTGTAAAGAATATTTAGCTTCCCTTAAATCTGGCAGTGATATTACTTGGTGTCATAGCCCAGTTTTTCTAGGCTGTGAAATTGTACCTGTTCTGCTTTTCTTTCTGTACTGAGCCGGGATTGATTTTTTAAAATGGGAATGGGGAAACTGGACTTCTGCAGTTTTGCTTCAGAAATGGTTCCTCAGTGGGTTTTTTTTGGTCTAGTTGTGGCATTAATGTTTTTCTACATTTAAAGGTGCTATATAAATGCAAGTTGTTCTCCATTGAGGTTTGTTGCTTGGATTTCAAATGCAAACACATCAACTCAGTACATCTTTCAGTATTTTTAGCCCCATCTCCATCAGAGTTTCAGACCAAATTTAGGTTCTGAATGTCAGGATCATATTCTTGCAACTTTGAGCTAATTTTAAATACTGTTAAATATAAAAGTACAGCAGACTGGGTGCATAAAGGATATGGAGCACTTTTGAATCCCATTCTTGAACACTGCCAATGATGGAGGAATTCAATTGTAATTATAAATTTGTGTTGCCCCCCCCACTCCTCAAACTGTTCTCCTTGATAGAGTACCAGTATTGTAACACAATGGAGTGGGATAGCTGCATCCATAAGAGCAATCAGATTGTTGTAAAGCATTTTGCCAGTTAGTACCTATCAATGTTCTAGGCTGTGTTAGAAGGTGTCATATGACCGTGCATGGATAAGTAAATCTGCAACGTGAGTTGAGATATTTGCTGGGCTTGCATGCTTTAGTTATTGGATTGTCATAAAGCATTCTGTCAAGCCTGGTGTTACTCCAGCAAGTCCTCATTTAAAATTCATTAATTGTGGTGGGGGTGAAAATCTTCACCGTTCTAGTCGGCAGTAGAGAAAATAAAGAGGGAGACAGATCATTTAATACTTGGAAGTTGATGAGATAATTTGTTGGAATGATATGATTTTTATAGGAGCTACCATTTGATACATTAGTTAATTAAATTCCAGGATTCTGTTCTTGAACTGTCCACTTGGAGGTGGGCAGTAGAAATGAGGATATTCCGTTGCTTCTTTTACACAGAAGAAATACTCTTCCTTCTATCCCTTCCTTCCCAGCCCACCCCTCGGGTGCCCTGGCTGAGATTGAGAATCACGTATCGTGGGGAAAGATATGTCCCATCACTCAACAGTGCTATTTGTTAGGTCAATAATACATTGTGCTGTCAAGTCACTTGAGGTTTGGTGCAATCATCTATCTGATGCTTCCATTGCAGTCTTTGGGTATACATAAAGCAAGAATAGTTGGCTTCTTTCATTCCTGCCATGTTTATGCAGTGTACCATCAATTTTATGCCATTGCAAAACTGGAGGATTGCAAACTGCTTTCCCCACAGATTGGAAAAAGTAGTGAGCAAGTCACCATAGCACGCACTCGTGCATCTTAGTGGCCCTTAAAGAGTGCTACTGAAACCAAGGTTGCTTGCTAATTGCAAAGGAGGAGGGAAGTTTTATTAATGGTTTGAAATCTGCAACCCAAACAGAGCAAAATTCTTGTTTTGTCTTTCTGCTTGATGGAAAGTTACTATCGTGCGATCATTACAAAAGTGTATCTACCTTCATGCAGGATTGGTCTTTTACATGCATCTTGTAGGAATGAGTACAGATGGACTCGGCTATGTATTATTACTCGACATTTTAACCTGAATTATAAATTGGTAGATCTAAATAGAAGGTATCTGGGGCTTAAAAGAAATTGTAGTTTCCCTGTTGCACTTGAGCTTTCAGAAATCAGGGAAAAGCTTGGTGTACACACTTCTTCCACACTGACCCCTGGCACAGGCTATTGTGACTGGCTTCGATTTCTTGTTAGGAATTTACTTTACTAGTATCTCAAATTACTTGTACTAAACAGGAATTATCGCTTGTCTTAAATTATGGAAATTGAATATAGTCTCGCCATTCACTACATCATCATAATAAACATTTCTACTTATAGTTTGCATAATACAAGCTTTCACATTGATTCCTTGCATCACTGCAATAGGTTAAGATTCTTCTTTTAAACCAGCCAGAACTAAATACATCAATTTGAACGTGTGATTTGTCCATGTTTTTGCTTAACTTTCCCCCTTTTCAAAACCTATACAAGGTACTGTATTCCAAGGCAAGCCAGGGTCAAATATGAAACCCTTGTAAAAGTTGGTGCGAACTAATTTTGCATCTAATTAAGCAGCACTGTGGATTTTGTTTGAAGTGAGTGGAGCTGAAGAATGTCCTCCATTAGGTGACCTCTTGTGCCATGATCTGCAGCTAACAATTGGGGCACCTGCATCTTTACAAAGGAGCTATACAAGGCTCCCATTACAGTCACTTTGTTTGCCCAGATCTAAATGTCTCTTGGGAGTAGTAGAGTAGATCTATTGCAGTAGTGTGCAAGATCAAAGAAATGTGCAATTCAGGTTGGGGTGAAACTAATCATTTCTTTATCTATTTCTTGATCAAGCTAGAGAAACTAGACTTGAGGGGGAAGTATTTTGAGATGTGTTAACCACATTCCCACAGAAACCTCAGTACCTCATGGACTTGTCTGGGTACTTAATTGAAAAGTTTCTTGCAAAGTCTGAATATATTTTAGCTCAAGCATTAAAAGTGAACTTACCTTGTTGCTGCACCAGCCCTGCAACGCTAGAGCAAAAATATCGCCAGGATCTATAGATTAATCTTTCTGTACCGCTGTACTTTCACTGTTGCACTGTTGTGGGAAGCCATGTTGCAGACAACAACAACTTGTATTTATATAGAAAGAAAGATAGAAACATAGAAGATAGGTGCAGGAGTAGGCCATTCGGCCCTTCTGGCCTGCACCGCCATTCAATGAGTTCATGGCTGAACATGCAACTTCAGTACCCCATTCCTGCTTTCTCACCATGCCCCTTGATCCCCTTAGTAGTAAGGGGACTACATCTAACTCCTTTTTGAATATATTTTGCGAATTGGCCTCAACAACTTTCTGTGGTAGAGAATTCCATAGGTTCACCACTCTCTGGGTGAAGAAGTTCCTCCTCATCTCGGTCTTAAAAGGCTTACCCCTTATCCTTAGACTGTGACCCCTGGTTCTGGACTTCCCCAACATTGGGAACATTCTTCCTGCATCTAACCTGTACAATCCCATCAGAATTTTAAACGTTTCTATGAGGTCCCCTCTCATTCTTCTGAACTCCAGTGAATACAAGTCCAGTTGATCCAGTCTTTCTTGACAGGTCAGTCCCGCCATCCCGGGAATCAGTCTGGTGAACCTTCGCTGCACTCCCTCAATAGCAAGAATGTCCTTCCTCAAGTTAGGAGACCAAAACTACACAATACTCCAGGTGTGGCCTCACCAAGGCCCTGTACAACTGTAGCAACACCTCCCTGCCCCTATACTCAAATCCCCTCGCTATTTAGGCCAACATGCCATTTGCTTTCTTAACCGCCTGCTGTACTTGCATGCCAACCTTCAATGACTGATGTACCATGACACCCAGGTCTCGTTGCACCTCCCCTTTTCCTAATCTGTCACCATTCAGATAATAGTCTGTCTCTCTGTTTTTACCACCAAAGTGGATAACCTCACATTTATCCACATTATACTTCATCTGCCATGCATTTGCCCACTCACCTAACCTATCCAAGTCACTCTGCAGCCTCATAGCATCCTCCTCGCAGCTCACACTGCCACCCAACTTAGTGCCATCCGCAAATTTGGAGATACTACATTTAATCCCCTCGTCTAAATCATTAATGTACAGTGTAAACAACTGGTGCCCCAGCATAGAACCTTGCGGTACCCCACTAGTCACTGCCTGCCATTCTGAAAAGTACCCATTTACTCCTACTCTTTGCTTCCTGTCTGACAACCAGTTCTCAATCCATGTCAGCACACTACCCTCAATCCCATGTGCTTTAACTTTGCACATTAATCTCTTGTGTGGGACCTTGTCGAAAGCCTTCTGAAAGTCTAAATATACCACATTAACTGGTTCTCCCTTGTCCACTCTACTGGAAACATCCTCAAAAAATTCCAGAAGATTTGTCAAGCATGATTTCCCTTTCACAAATCCATGCTGACTTGGACCTATCATGTTACCTCTTTCCAAATGCGCTGCTATGACATCCTTAATAATTGATTCTATCATTTTACCCACTACTGAGGTCAGGCTGACCGGTCTATAATTCCCTGTTTTCTCTCTCCCTCCTTTTTTAAAAAGTGGGGTTACATTGGCTACCCTCCACTCCATAGGAACTGATCCAGAGTCTATGGAATGTTGGAAAATGACTGTCAATGCATCCGCTATTTCCAAGGCCACCTCCTTAAGTACTCTGGGATGCAGTCCATCAGGCCCTGGGGATTTATCGGCCTTCAATCCCATCAATCTCCCCAACACAATTTCCCGACTAATAAGGATTTCCCTCAGTTCCTCCTCCTTACTCGACCCTCTGACCCCTTTTATATCCGGAAGGTTGTTTGTGTCCTCCTTAGTGAATACTGAACCAAAGTACTTGTTCAATTGGTCTGCCATTTCTTTGTTCCCCGTTATGACTTCCCCTGATTCTGACTGCAGGGGACCTACGTTTGTCTTTACTAACCTTTTTCTCTTTACATATCTGTGGAAACTTTTGCAATCCGTCTTAATGTTCCCTGCAAGCTTCTTCTCGTACCCCATTTTCCCTGCCCTAATCAAACCCTTTGTCCTCCTCTGCTGAGTTCTAAATTTCTCCCAGTCCCTGGGTTCGCTGCTATTTCTGGCCAATTTGTATGCCACTTCCTTGGCTTTAATACTATTCCTGATTTCTCTTGATAGCCACGGTTGAGCCACCTTCCCTTTTTTATTTTTACGCCAGACAGGAATGTACAATTGTTGTAGTTCATCCATGCGGTCTCTAAATGTCTGCCATTGCCCATCCACAGTCAACCCCTTAAGTATCATTCGCCAATCTAACCTAGCCAATTCACGCCTCATACCTTCTAAGTTACCCATTTTTAAGTTCTGGACCATGGTCTCTGAATTAACTGTTTCATTCTCCATCCAAATGCAGAATTGCATCATATTATGGTCACTCTTCCCCAAGGGGCCTCGCACAACAGGATTGCTAATTAATCCTCTCTCATTACACAACACCCAGTCTAAGATGGTGCCTTTCACGACCACTTGACATCTCAAAGCGCTTTACAGCCAATAAAGTACTTTTGGAGTGTAGTCACTGTTGTAATGTTGTGCCTGTGTAGTAAAATGTCCCACGGTGCTTCACAGGAGTGTTATCAAACAAAATTTGGCACAGAGCCACATAAAATATTAGGGCAGATGAGATGTAGGTTTTAAGGAGCGTCTTAAAGGAGGAAAGAGAGATGGAGAGGTTTAGGAAGGGCTGAGGCAGCTGAAGGCACGGCTGCCATTAGTGGAGCGATTTAAAATCAGGGATGTTCAAGAGGCCAGAATTAGAGGGGGACTATTGTCAAGTGCTAAATTATAGATACCAAGAACTGACCAAATGCCTAGGGTTGCGTAGTGTCATTTGAAAAAGAATTGTCATGTAACTGAAGAGCTTTAGCTATCTTTGAGCATCATTTGGTATGTAATGTATAATAATTTTTTGCTTGTTCAGGTAGTGTTTTAAGTAACAACTCCCGACATCATGGAATCAGCACATCGAGCAATTCAGAACTCAAATTAAAATTATTTAAGAAAAAACAGTTGGTTTTAATGAGGATTTTTTAGACTTGAACCAAGTTAGTCTCATTCCTCCAATTCTTTACGAAACTCAATATTTGGAGTTGTAGTAGTAAGTTGAACTTTTTTAAATAACCAGCCTAAAGGACTAGTGCAAGACATTACCAAAGTTTGAAAGAAAAGACAACATACAATAATTAGGTAATAAGCTTAGATTTTAAAGGTTGTAAATTTGCATGTGAAATGGAAAGTGTTTCACAGTTTTGATGAGTTAAAGGAGATCTTGAGAGGTACTCATGGAAATGAAATTAGATGAAGAACTGAAAGGTGGAAAGGATTTTTTTTTTTAAAAGAGCCACAACTGATGAGAGTAAGGGGTCTGATCATCTTATGACACATTGTTTGATGAGCAGATTTAAAAAAAACGAATTGGGATTTTTGGGGAAAATTTTGTCGTCTCCTATTGAGTTTCTGGAGTGCAGAACCACAGGAAGCAGGTATCCAACTTATTCCAGTACCTTGCGCATCTGGCCATTCTTTGTGAGCTTTGTAAGTCAATATTACCCAACTATTCAACTGTGTAGGGCATCACAACCGAGCACAACACCATACTCACGCCGTTAGCAGTCCATTTTCAGCCAATAACAGGGTATGGGAACCCTGTCTGATTTTTTTTTTTCCTTCTCTTTTCTTTCCCCCACCCCTCTAATCCCTGGCAGCAAAACAATAAGGTTGCTCAGATTAATTGTAGCAACTTTACCACCTCCCCAGCTCAGACTAGGGCTTGATCCTTATCTGTGTGGTCCAGCTGCTCGCAGAATAAATTAATTAATCAGAGCAGCTTTTGCTTTAAAGATAATGTATACATCCTCATGGGCAGCAGTTTGGCCAAGCTCTCTGTGGGTCATCTCCAAGGGACTTTTGCAAGCCTCTGGGGTGAAAGGGGAGGGAGAGAGTTCTCCCAAAGATCATCATCATCATCATCATAGGCAGTCCCTCAAAATCTAGGAAGACTTGCTTCCACTCAAAGTGTGTTCTTAGGTGGCTGTACAGTCCAATACGGGAATTACACACTCTGTCACTAGTGGGACAGACAGTGGTTGTGGGAAAGGGTGGGGAGTCTGGTGTGCCGCACGCTCCTTCCGCTGCCTGCGCTTGTTTTCTGCATGCTCTTGGCGACGAGACTCGGTGCTCAGCGCCCTCCCGGATGCTCTTCCTCCACTTGGGGCAGTCTTGGGCCAGGGATTCCCAGGTGTCTGGGAATATTGCACTTTGTCAAGGAGGCTTTGAGAGTGTCCTTGAAACGTTTCCTCTGCCCACCTGGGGCTCGCTTGCCGTGTAGAACTTCCGAGTAGAGCGCTTGCTTTGAGAGTCTCGTGTTGGGCATGCGAACAATGTGGCCCGCCCAACGGAGCTGGTCGAGTGTGGTCAGTGCTTCAATGCTGGGGATGTTGGCCTGAGCGAGAACACTGACGTTGGTGCATCTGTCCTCCCAGGGGATTTGCAGGATCTTGTGGAGGCAGCGCTGGTGGTATTTCTCCAGCGCTTTAAGGTGTCTACTGTATATGCTGTATAAGATAATGGCTAACCAGTTCAAATTGTACTGATTGATGAATGTTCAGTTCTTTACCTTTCCACAATGACTGGAATAACCCAAAGGCTGTCCATGTTTAAAAGCGTTCAGTGATGAAAGTTGAGAGAAGTTCGGTCAAAAATTGGAAAATTCTTGATAGTTCTGTTCATAGTTTGGTTGTGCTTATGCTGTTTGCATGAATGAGAGTTATACTGCTTAGTAGTGGGCATTCAACGGTGTTGGATTCATTAATCTGCCAGTGCTGTTGTCCAAATGGATTGTTGCATTTGTGGGATCACAAATACAGCATTCCAAAAAAAAAAGTGGTAGGGGTGTTGTGCATTACAAATTCCATATGTGACCTGGAAATTGTGTCCTTCTGTCGTACAAAACTCATGGGTTTTTTTTGAATAAAATTGTCTCTGGCTTACCGAAGATGGATGGCTGTGCTGTTAAATTTCACTCAACACAGCAGTCATGGGGTTTGCCACAAGATTAATGGTTCTTTACAGCTTTAATTTCATATTCATATGCGCCAGGCATAGTAATAAAACAAATTAAATACTTTTTTTATTACGCTAAATATCATGTTGTTCACACTGGACTGAACAAATTCTGCATTTAAGATTTTTGTGTTCCTTAAATATTAGCTATGAAATTTCTTGTTTTTCCACCGCCAGTTTCCTACCTCCCTTTCCTGAAGATGTTAAATAAAAGCTGGGATATGGGTTCATTGAAAGGAAAAAAAATTGCAGGGCTGTGGGGAAAGAAGAGGAATGGTACTAATTGCTCTTTCACAGAGCTGGCACAGGCACGATGGTCCAAATGGCTGCTCTCTGGTACCTTGCTCAAGTGCTCATTTTTATGTTTCGTTTTTCATGTATGAGCCTGGATAGTGAGTGCTGACAGTTGGACTGTTGGATGCACCAGATAGCCATCCAGAAAGAGAATTCCATTCATTTTTTTTTCACCTCCCTAGCTTAGGGGATTCAGGCCAATCAGTGTTCCAACGGCTTCCCTGGTTAAAATAACTAACACAGTACAGGACCGGAAATTGAACCTTGTATTGTACTTGTGGTGCAGTTATCCATTAATCCATAAGTGTCCATGCTTTTTAGTCTTTGCTGACTGAGAAATATCTCCGGGCACAAATGAAATTGAATTTGATGTTCCCATGGATTTGCATTCATCAACTGTATCTACTTGCATATTGCACCAAGTCCTGCTCACCCATCACCCCTGTACTCGCTGACCTACATTGGCTCCTAGTTAAGCAAAAAGCTTCAATTTTAAAATTCTCATCCTTGTTTTCAAATCCCTCCATTGCCTCACCCCTCCCTATCTCTATAATTTTCTCCAGCTCCACAACTACGCCCGCCGCCCCTAAAAATATCTGTACTACTCTAATTCTGGCCTGATTTGAATTGCTCCACCATGCCTTCAGCTGCTTGAGCCTTAAGCTCTGGAATTCTCTCCTGTTCTCTACCTCCCTCTCCTCCTTTAAGATGCTCCTTAACCTACCTCTGGCCAAGCTTTTGGTTATCTGTCCTAATTTCTCCTTATGTGGCTCAGTATCAAATTTTGTTTCATAACACCCATGTGAAAGGCCTTGGCATGTTTTACAACATTAAAGGTGCTATGTAAATAAAATTGGTGTTTTGATTTTAGGATTTGTCCACCAAAGAGGGATGAGCTTGAACAGCCCTTCACAAAACCTGCATGACATGAAAATGAAAACAGGCAAACCAAATGTGAAATACATGTTCAATAGAACTGAGCATTTACAAGATTGCTTAGGCTTGTGGGCCATGTGTAGCCCACAGCCCTACTTTTTGGAGGAGGGAAAAGTACCCTCTTCAAGTCTAAACTGGATTTGGAATAATGCCCACAAGGAAATTCATTCTCATTTCCAACTAGCAACATGAACCAGCTTGTTGAGTTAACATTAGCCTCTTGGTAAGCTGATGCCACTGGCTTGAATGAGGTTCATTTATAACACTGTGCTGGAATTCATAAGGCAATGTTCAAATTCCAAAGAGAATTAATCACGATGCATTGCAAACTTAATGTAATGGACGCAAACTATTTCCTGAGAAAGTGCTCTGTTTTCATCATCATCATAGGCAGTCCCTCAGAATCGAGGAAGACTTGCTTCCACTCTTAGCATGAGTTCTTAGGTGGCTGTACAGTCCAATACGAGAACCACAGTCTCTGTCACAGGTGGGACAGACAGTTGAGGGGAAGGGCGGGCGGGAAGCCTGGTTTGTCGCACACTCCTTCCGCTGCCTGCGCTTGATTTCTACACGCTCTCAGCGACGATACGCGAGGAGCCCAGCGCCCTCCCGGATGCACTTCCTCCACTTAGGGCGGTCTTTGGCCAAGGACTTCCAGGTGTCAGTGGGGATGTCGCACTTTGTCAGGGAGGCTTTGAGGGTGTCCTTGTAACGTTTCCTCTGCCCACCTTTGGCTCGTTTGCCATGGACGAGTTCCGAGTACAGCACTTGCTTTGGAGTCTCGTGTCTGGCATGCGAACAATGCGGACTGCCCAGCGGAGCTGATCAAGTGCGGTCAGTGCTGGGGATGTTGACGCTAATGTTGGTGCGTCTGTCCTCCCAGGAGATTTGTAGGATCTTGCGGAGACGTCGCTGGTGGTATTTCTCCAGCGACTTGAGGTGTCTACTGTACATGGTCCACGTCTCTGAGCCATATAGGAGGAAGGGTATTACTACGGCCCTGTAGACCATGAGCTTGGTGACAGTTTTGAGGGCCTGGTCTTCAAACACTCTTTTCCTCAGGCGGCGCACTGGAGGCGGTGTTGGATCTCGTCGTCAATGCCTGCTCTTGTTGATAGGAGGCTCCCGAGATAAGGGAAGTGGTCCACGTTGTCCAGGGCCACGCCGTGGATCTTGATGTCTGGGGGGCAGTGCTGTGCGGCGAGGACAGGTTGGTGGAGGACCGTTGTCTTACTGATGTTTAGCGTAAGGCCCGTGCTTTCATACGCCTCTGTAAATACGCGACCTGGGCCTCCCGGCTGGACCTCCTGCGGCAACTCGACGCGACCTGGGCCCCTCGGCTGGACCTCCTGTGGCGACTGGACCTGGCTATCTGGCCTCACCCCCCCCCCCCCCCCCCCCCCCGCCTCCCAAATCTGGACACCTCCTCCTCCACTGATGGCCTGGCCTCCTCTCCTCCTCCACGTGTTGAGTACAATGCCTGTTACCCCCGCCCCCCCATTCTGAACCCCAGTGCACCACTGCCCCCCCCCCCCCCCCCAAATGCCTGCTTGCAACCATCTACCATCAAGGGCGCTACCCAGCGCCGAGCCTGCGGCCAACATCTCGCCATAGACAACTAGGTCCATTCAGCAGTGCCAGGTCTCCAGTTGTCCTGGACCCCCTTGCCACTGGACCAAGACCATGCTCAGCTTAGCCCGTGTGGTAGCCGGTACGCAACAACCACCCCACGTTAAAGAAATCACGCACAGGCATCTTCCACTCTAACATGAAGTTCGGGACCTGGAACGTCAGGACCCTCATGGACAACCCCAGCAGCGGCAGACTGGAAAGCCCCACCGCCATAGTTGTCCGGGAACTTAGACGCTTTGATATCGACATCGCCGCCCTAAGCGAGACCCGGTGGGCAGGGGAAGGCCAGCTCAAGGAACAAGGTGGAGGTTACACCTTCTTCTGGAAAGGGAAACCAGAGTCAGAACGCCACCTCCACGGAGTCGGTTTTGCCATCAAAAACGAGCTCGTCGACAGCCTCAAAGACTCCCCCTGTGGGGCTAACGAACGCCTCATGACGCTTTGACTCAACCTATCCCAGAACCAGTGCGCCACAGTCATCAGTGCTTACGCCCCAACACTTGATGCAACAGATGAGGCCAAAGAGGGTTTTTACTCCAACCTCAAAATCCCTGACTCGCGTCCCCACGGGCAACAGACTGATCCTCCTCGGCGACTTCAACACCAGGGTTGGCAAGGACACAGACCTCTGCCAATCACGCTTCCCCAGAGAGGGGGTAGGGAAAGCTAACTCCAGCAGTACCCTACTCCTGACAAAATGTCTAGAGCATGAACTTGTTATAACCAACACCTTGTTCTGACAGAGGGACAAATACAAAGCATCGTGGCAACACCCTCGCTCCAAACACTGACACCTGTTCGACTATGTCATCGTCCGAGCCAGGAATCGAAAGGATGTGCGCATCACCCGTGCCATGACGGGAGCTGACAGGAGTGGACGGACCACCACCTAATCCAATCCATTATTGACATCAGCATAGTCCCAAAGCCCCATAACAGAAGCAGTGTCGCAAAAAAGTCAATGTCGGGGCACTTAAGGACCCAGCTAAAGAGAGCCCTTTACTGTCAGTGCCTCACGGCTAACCTGGCATGCCTTGATGACCCCGAGATGCAGAATGCCCACAGTGCTTGGTCTGCCCTCCAGGTCTCCATAATCAGTGCCTGCAAAGAGATGCTTGGTCACTCAACCAGGAAACACCAGGACTGGTTTGATGAGAATGATCTGCAGTTTCAAGAGCTAATAGATTGCAAGCGCAGGGCATTTCTGAGCCATAAACAGCAACACTACTCTGGAGCAGCAAAGCAGCATTACAGACGGCTAAAGACTAAGGTCCAACAAAAAACCCGGGATCTAAAGAACAGGTGGTGGATGGAGAAAGCACAGGAGATACAGCAACTGGCCGACAGCCATGATGTGCGAGGATTCTTCATATGGATCAAACTCCCAAGGCCCCACCCCGCTGCTGTCCAAGAACGGGGAAACACTCAAGGACACCGAGGCAGTCAGGGCCCGCTGGAAGGAGCACTTTGAAGATCTCCTCAATTGAGCTCTGTTTTAGCACTTTAAATACAACATGTGCTGTCAGTCAAATCCAGTGACTTGCAGCATGTAAAGGATGGTTTTAGACAGGGGAAGTGTTATCTCATGTGTAATTTGGATAGGCATTGCAAAATTGCTGCCATATTTGCCCACAAGATTCTGTAAAAAGCCACTATATAAACCCAAATGACATACTAGGGGCTACAGGACAGTGGCAATTAAGTCATGCCCTGTGACCTCAGAGTGTTCTGTTTTTACTGGCTCTATATGGGCAGTGGATATGGGGTAGCTTATTTTCTGTATCTGGACCTGCTGCAGAAATGTGAAGTACATCTGCTTCATGTGTGCAGGCATGCCATGCACTTTTTAGTAATGCCATGCTCTCCGTGTTGAAATGCCTGCAGAAACACAGCTTTGTTCTGTTAAATTGAGTTTCTGCATGTTTGGTGAAATCTGGAACCAGTTGAGTTGGTCTAATTGCTTCCAGGTTGAGTGGAGTGGGGGGGGAAGACTTGTATTAATATAGGTCCTCAGCACTGCTTTCAGAGCTATGTGACAACCATTAGGTAGACAAGAGCAGCCATTTTATACACCGATCCTACAGCGACAACGAGATGACTGATTTTTGACAGTAATGCCAGAGCCACACACTAGAAAACCCTCTTTTGAATAGTACCAAGGGATCTTTATAATACCCATCTGAACAGGTAGAACAGAAAATGCTGGAAATACTCAGCAGGTCAGGCAGCATTAGTGGAGAGAGAAAGAGTTAACGTTTCAGGTCGATGACCCTTTGTCAGAACTGGATAAAGTTAGAGATGTGACAGATTTTTAAACAAGTGTAGAGGCAGGGAAAGGAGGAGGAGAGGGAGTATTTCCAACTTTTTCTGCTATTTCAGATATCCATCATCTGCGGTATTTTGCTTTTGAATAGGTTAGGACCTTGGTTTAACATCTCCCTTGAAAGAGGGTGTCTTAGACAGTGTAGCACTCTGGAGCCAAAGGTGGGCAGAGGAACCGTTACAGGGACACCCTCAAAACCTCCCTGAAAAAGTGCAACATCCCCACTGACACCTGGGAGTCCCTGGCCAAAGACCGCCCTAAGTGGAGGAAGTGCATTCGGGAGCACGCTGAGCACCTTGAGTCTCAACGCCGAGAGCATGCAGAAATCAAGTGCAGGCAGCGGAAAGAGCGTGCGGCAAACCAGACTCCCCACCCACCCCTTTCCTCAACGACTATCTGTCTCACCTGTTACGGGGACTGTGGTTCTCGTATTGGACTGTTCAGCCACCTAAGGACTGACTTTTAGAGTGGAAGCAAGTCTTCCTCGATTCCAAGGGACTGCCTGTGATGATGATGATTACTCTGTTCTGTACTTTTAGTAGAACATATCCTTTCAAGCTCCCAAGTTTGGGCTTGACTCCCAAGTTTGGGCTTGACCCCAAAGTCGGCTGTTCCATAAGAAACATTTCCCAACTACGCAAAGCTGGCCCCCAAAAAATGCTTCAGATAAATATTTTCCTTGCCTGAAAAGCATAATTAACGGGCAGAATCTTTTTTTACATAAACTATGGGCTAAGTGGAAGAATTAAGTTGCAATATTTTAATTGGCTTGTCCACATACTAGTTTTCTCCTCTGGTGTTTCTCTCCTTCCTCATACAGCCATGGATTTTACAAGAGAACAAAAGACTAACATTTATATAGCGCCTTTCATGACCCCCTGACGTCCAAAAGCGCTTTACATCCAATGAAGTACTTGAAGTGTAGTTACTGTTGTAATGTAGGAAACGTGGCAGCCAATTTGTGCACAGCAAGCTCCCACAAACAGCAATGTGATAATGACTAGATAATCTGTTTGTGATATTGATTGAGGGTAATTATTGGCCAGGCCGCCAGGAATAACTCTCCTGCTCCTCTTAGAAATATTGCCATGGGGTATTTTACATCTACCTGAGAGCATAGACATCTCATCCAAAAGACGGCACTTCTGACAGTGCAGTGCTCCCTCAGCATTGCATAGAAATGTCAGTCTAGATTTATGTGCTCAAGTCTCTGGAGTGGGTCTTAAACCTACAACCTTCTGACTCAGAGGCGAGAGTGCCACCAACTGAGCCACGACTGACACTAGAAGAGCACAGAAGAATAATGCTCACTTGTGTGTTTGCAGTATTGTGACCTGAATAATGTAACTAAATGCTGCTGATCCACATCTTAAGCATTTTTTTAAAAACGCTTTAAAGTAACAGCGCAAAACTTATTTACTGGTGGTGCTTTTAGTTGATTAGACCCTTGATTTATCCTGATTAATTTGATGCTTGTAAATCCTCCTAATCTGTCTGTCAAATGGTAGCACCCATTAATAGATCGTCCCTTGGTTACTGTACAGTTTCCTGTTTGAAGGAGTTAGATGTTGGAATTAAAACTCCTCCTAGTTTTGACCAGATTTTGTTGAGGTGTGATCAGAAGATAAGTTCACCTGAATGAAGAAGGCCCTTCAGCTCATTTTTCAGAATACCAGCCTGACCATCCTCAAATTAAAGCATGATTAGTCTCGGTCGCTCTCCCTGGCGGACAGTAAGCCTGTTTTATTAAGCCCGATACTGAATTGAGCATTTTTCACGTGCAATGACCATTGTAATTGCTACATTAGGGAAACTGCTCGAAAGTCCTTCCAAAATGTCTGCTTTGAAAACGGTTCTTGAGTAACTTTTATTGACCTACTAACTCCTCAACATTACCAGGATCTCCATTTCAAATGACTCCAAGCAGCTAGAATCATAGAATGGTTACTGCACAGAAGGCGGCCATTCGGCCTGTCAAGCCCGTGCTGACTCTCAGCAAGTCCCACTCCCCTGCCCTTTCGCTGTAGCCCTGCAATTTCTTTTCCTTCATATACTTTTCCAACTCTCTTTTGAAAGATAAAATTGAGTCTGCTCCACCACCCTTTCAGGCTATGCCTTCCTGATCTTAACCACTCGCTGTGCTTAAAAATAAAAAAATAAAAATTCTTGTCGCCTTTAGTTCCTTTGCCAATCACCTTAAATCTGTGTTCTCTGGTTCTTGACCCTTCTGCCAATGGAAACAGTTTCTCTCTACCCTCTCTCTTCGTGCTCATGCTTTTGAACACCTTTATCAAATTCTCTCTGCTCCAAGGAGAACAGCCCCAGCTTCTCCAGTCTATCCACGTAACTGAAGTCCCTCATCCCTGGAACCATTCTCATAAATCTTTTCTGCACCCTCTCGAGGCCTTCACATTCTTCCTGAAGTGCGGTGCCCAGAATTGGACACGGTACTCCAGCTGGGGCCAAACCAGTGCTTTATAAAAGTTCACCATCATTTCCACACTTTTATACTCTATATCTCTATTTATGAAGCCCAGGATCCGTAAGCCTTTTTAACTGCTTTCTCAACCTGCCCCGCCACCAACGATTTATGCACACATACCCCCAGGTCTCTCTGTTTGTGCACCCCTTTTAGGATTGTACCATTTTAGTTTATATGTCCTCTTTTTTTTTCTACCAAAATGCATCACTTCACACTTTTCTGAGTTAAATTTTATCTACCATGCGTCTGCCCATTTTGCCAGCCTGTCTGTCTTCCTGAAGTCGATCACTCTCATTGTTCACTATACTTCCAAGTTTTATGTCATCTGCAGATGTTGAAATTGTACCCTGTACACCTAAGTCCAAATCATTAACATAAATCAAGAAAAACAGTGGTCCCAGTACCGACCTCTGGGGAACACCGCCGTATATCTTCCTCCAGTCCGAAAAAAACGTTCCCCACTACTCTCTGTTTCCTGTCACTTAGCCAATTTCGTGCCGCTGTCCCTTTTTATTCCACTGGCTTCAGTTTTGCTGGAAAGCCTATTATGTGGCATTTTGTCGCATGCTTTTTGGAAATCCATGTACACTACGTCAACCGCTCTGTTACCTCATCAAGAAGCTCGATTTAAGTTGGTTAAATACTATTTGCCTTTAACAAATCCATGCTGGCTTTCCTTAATAAATGCACCCCTATCCAAGTGACTTAATTTTGTTCCTGATCACTGTTACTAACAGCTTCCCCACTACCGAGGTTAAACTGACCGGTCTGTAGTTGCTGGGTTTATCGTTACACCCTGTTTTGAACAATGGTGTAACGTTTGCAATTCTCTAGTCCTCTGGCACCACCCCCTTATCTATGGAGGATTGGAATATTATGGCCAGTATCTCCGCGATTTCCGCCCTCCATTTCCTCAGCATCCTCGGATGCATCCCATCTGCTCCTGGTGATTTATCTACTTTAAGTACAGCCAGCATTTCTAAAACCTCATCAATTTTTATCCTATCAAGTGTGTTCACTACCTGCTCCTTCACTATGTCTGTCTGTATCCTTTTGGTGAAGACAGATGCAAAGTAATCATTTAGTACCTCAGCCATACCCTCTGTCTCCACGCATAGGTCTCCTTTTTAGTCCCGAATCAGCCCCATCCCTCCCCTTACTACCTGTTTATTATTTATAGGCCTATAGAAGACTTTTAGATTACCTTTTATGTTGGCTGCCATTCTATTCTCATACCCTCTCTTTGCCCCTCTTATTTTCTTTTTCACCTCCTCTGATCTTTCTATATATAGCCTGATTCTCAGATGTATTTGCAACCTGACATGTCACACGTGTTCCTTTTCTGCTTCATCATATTCTCCATCTGTTTTGTCATCCATGGAGCTCTCTGACTTTAGTTGCTCTACCTTTCCCCCTCGTGGGAATGTACCTCAACTGTATCCGAATGATGTCCTCTTTAAAGGCAGCCCATTGTTCCACTACACTTTTGCCTGCCAAGCTTTGATTCCAGTTTACCCGGGCCAGATTTCATCCCACTGAAATTGGCCTTCCCCCAGTTAAACATTTTTACTCCAGATTTTTCCCTGTCCTTTTCCATAGCTAATCGAAACCTTATGATACTATGATCTCTGTTCCCTAAATGTTCCTCTGCTGACACTTGCTCCACTTGACTCACCTCATCCCCCAGAATCAGATCCAGCAATGCCTCCTCCCTCTTCGGGCCGGAAACATACTGATCAAGAAAGTTCTCCAGAACACATTTCAGAAATTCTCCCCCTTCTCTGCCCTTTACACTGTTATGATCCCAGTCTATATTAGGATAGTTCAAGTTCCCCCATTATCACCACTCAATCGTTCTTGCCCCTCTATGTAATTTCTCTGCGAATTTGCTCCTCTATATCTTTACCACTATTTGGTGGTCTATAGAATATGCCTAGTAGTGCAATGACACCTCTATTATTTGTTAACTCGAGCGATTATAGATTCTCTCCCTCCAGGACATCCTCCTTATCCAGCGCTGTAACGTTCTCCTTAACCAATACTGTGACACCATCTCCTATCTTTCATTTCCTATATTTCCTGAACACCTTATAACCTGGAATATGTAATACCCAATCCTGCCCTTTTTTTGAGCCAGGTCTCTTATTGCCACAACATCGTATTCCCATGTGGCTATTTGTGCCTGCAGCTCACTTACCTTGTTTACTACGCTTCGTATGTTCACATACATATACTGCAAACCCATCTTAGACCATCCTGTATTCTCTTAGTAGGACCCCACTTCATACCTTACTATTTCTTACTTTAGTGCTCTCTGCCTCCCCCAATCCTTTGAGCACTTTAATTCTCCTTTCTAATGTTACATCCTGGTGCCCATCCCCCTGCCAGATTAGATTAAACCCTCCCCAACAGCACTAGCAAACCTTCCCGCGAACATATTAGTTCATTCTCTTCTCTTTCTCCTCCCCACCCCCCCCCCCCCCCCCCCCCCCACTTGCCCCAGATACAGCTGAAATATGCTAGCCACAAAGCCTTATCTAAAGAAGGATATACTTTCATTGAAATACATAAGATTTTGAGGGGGATTAACAGGGTAGATGCTGAGAGATTTTTTCCCCTGGCTGAAGAATCTAGAACTAGGGGCATAGTCTCAGAGTAAAGGGTCGGCCATTTATGACTGAGATGAGGAATTTCTTCACTCAGGGTTCTGAATCTTTGGAATTCTCTGCCCCAAAGAGCTATTGATGTTCAGTTGTTGAGTCTATTCAAGGCTGAGATGGATTAATTTTTGGACTCTACGGGAATTGAGGGATATGAGCATAGGACGGGAAAATGGATTTGAGATTGAAGATCAGGTAGGATCTTACTGAATGGCAGAGCAGGTTCAAGGGGCCTTGTGGTCTACTCCTACTCCCAATTCTTATGTTATATTCTTAAAAGTTTATAGCATATAGCACAGCTGGTTTAGGAAATGCTGCTTTGTAAGAGACTTGTGTATTCCCACCGGTTCCAAGAAAGTAGCAGTCAAACAAGGGACCTGCTATCTACAAGTGCCTCTTCAATACGTATGCCTGCCTATATCTTTCACTGCTCCTTCATTGCAGAGCTAGTAGAAAGAGCTGCTTGTTTCCTGCTCTCTGGGCCCATGAATGTTTGGCATTTCTGGGTGTGAAAAGTTTGCCAGTTTTTTTTTTATTGTTTTGTACCATCAGCTGTCAATACACTCGCAATAAAAAATGTCTTCGGAGAATCAAGGGACACTACAACCCTGCCTCTGCTGCCAAGCACTGCAATTGTTGCGTTCCAAAGTGTCTTTCCATTTGATATACAGTGAAGCTGAACCATTGCTTAGTATTCTGTATGATCGTTGACCTTAATCTGAAATAGGGGGAAAAACTGGTGGTGTGCCATGCATTAATAAGGCCTGCACGACCCCTCTATGACCCCGACCCTATGTGGTGGTTAATCAAGTGGAAGTGGCATTTCTGCCATGTCAACATCAGCAAACTGCCTTTCATCCACAATGTAATCACTGCAGTTGTTGGTGGAAGCAACTTTGTTTTATTTTAGTGTGCATATTTAAGTGTGCAAAGGCCGAGTTTACTGTGATTGCTAAAAGTGGTGCTTTTTACTTGGCAACTTTTCTTTTCAAGGCTTCCTCTTATTGACCACCAGTAAATGTAGGAAATGTATTTTCAGCTATATACAGTATTAAAAGGAATTTATTTCGGGCGTTTCGAAGGAGTATAGGGAAATGTTTGTTATGCCTGTAGGGGTATAAGCCAGGGTGTATGTAGAAACATGACATTCTGTGGAGATTCACTGAAACATATGTATTCAACCGGTCATGACTTTTTTCTCCTTCCCATATCATCTCCCCTTCAGTTCTCTTTCTCTGTTGCCTGCATCATCACATTCTTGTGCTGCTCCCATGTGACACATGTCAACTGTATTGATCCAGTTCATACTGAGAACGTTAATATGCCTGCCACAGTTTGTTTGACCACCTCTGGGATTGCTTGGGCTGAATCAAAGTTGAAAGTGGGATTTCCCTTGCCTGTTGCAGCGAAGGGGAGCTTAACGGACAGTTGCGATGTTCTTCAGTATCCATGTGACGTGACAAAGGCATGCCTTCAGCAGCACCCTGCGAGCCTGCTTTTCTGGGGCTGTTGGTGCTCATTGGTCACATTTGTTATTAGCTGGTCCTTCCGATTGCTGAGCTTCAGCTGACTTGCTCTGTTGCTTCCCCCATGAGTAGTTCAGAGGCATTACTCACCAACCTGTCAGTACAGATCTAGTTTCCACTGCCTTCTGGACAAAAGTAGACAAATCATTTCAGAAGAAATCTTTGCCATTGTTACTAGACTCCTGGGTTGATGCAGCTTTGCTTTGGGATCTAGTTCATGCCTTCCAGGCTTTTGCTGGACAGCCTGACCTCTAAAATTGATCTCCAGCTTGTATTTTCAAGGGACCTCTTGATGTCTTTCAATGTGAGTAAAGGACATAGATCTGAGCTTCTTATTCGCATGTGTACCTAACCACATTTGGTGTAGAAAGTCCAAATACTGTGCAGAGCTCAAGAAATTATGCTCAAGATATTTTTGTTTCAATGGCTATGTTCCTCACATTTTCTTCTTTCTGGTCTCTTTAGGCCACCTAACTCCTGTGATCAAGCAAACATGCTTCCAGACCTCTGTCCCTTCTGCTTTTTCTGTCAGCAACCAGATGATAAATGATAGCAGTCCAGAAGCTACATAATCTATTCTATCTCTGCCCCCTCCTACCATGTCTCAATCAATTTGGCCTGTGCTCTGCTCCACCACAAAGCTAGCACTGTAAAATTGAGAGACTGCAGGGACTGAATTTGCATTTTGCGATGGAACATGTTTGATCCAGTGCATTGTATCATGTGGTAAGCTGCTGTTTACTCTGATTTGGGGACATTACACATGAGGCTCTCCCAGATACTGCATGAACCAAAAAACTTCACTGAGCTTTTCACCTTTTATTAATGGTAAGGGTCAATCTGTGGTCAGAGATTCCAAATTCCCCTTGTCTTTGAACACTATTGATCTGCTTAGGACTCCTGATCAGCCATTCACAATTTATAATATTGGGCCTGAATTTGGGGTCGGAGGCTTCCCACGGGCGAATGCGTACGAACCTACCTGATGGTCCCGGAGGTTTTGACACTTGCTTTCCTGGGCCTCGACGCGTACACCTGCGTGAAGGGCCACGTATCCCAGGGGTGCACGCGGTTCTCAAGCGCCCCTGGGATCACGTGGGCCGGCCCAACTAATCAAAAGGAGGGATCCCCATTATGCTATTGGGAATTCCATTTACGTACAGAATCCCCATAAGCATGAATGGGAATCCCCTTAAACACGCAATTTACACACCAGTTAAATAAAAATAAATCATTGCGTGTTCAAAATTAAAAATAACAAACTAATTTTAAAGGGGCTAAAAATAACAAACTAATTTTAAAGGTTTTTTTATGTTTAAATTTTTTTAAGATTTAATTGTTTAAACTCTTAAGCTGGTAAAAGAAGGCCCTACGTCTGCTTTTACCATGCATAAGAGTTCCACAGGCACTCGCTGGGAAGTAGTCGGAGATGTGGATGATCTGTCAAGCTTCGGGTTTTCGCGCAGAGTAGGTAAACGAGGCAGAGAAGGCATCCGCTTAAAGCTACCAATGTTGCTTACGAAGATTGTTTTCCTAATTGTGAAAGGACCTTAAACCAAAGGCTAAGATGCATGGATGGTTATCTTAAACCTTGTAGACACATACTAAGCCATTTTGAATTCTACAGAAAACAACCAACTCACTTACAGAAAACTCATTCCTGATCTGGAATAAATGGGATCATGGTTAAGTGGTTGACCGTCCTTTTCTGTATCTCTGCTAATCTGAAATTGAATTCACACAAGCTTCCTTTTGGCATTAATTGTGGGGATAATCATTATCATGGATCTCCTTACCAGGAACGTAGTCCACTCCTAGTGAGTCTGCACACCACCAGGTGATGCTGGAGGATTTTTCTAAAGGTAGTAGCTGCTCAGATCTCTGCCACAATAGAGACACCGGTTATGGCAACTGTCTGCTGCCTGCCACTAGGCATGTAAATAATTGACCCATGATGATTTCACTTGTGAAAAAGGAGGGAGATAAGAGGTGGCAAAAAAATAATTGCCAGCTTCTGAGAATAGAGCAAGTTCGCTTCAAGAACCAGTCAAACGCACCAAACTCAGGGTTTGCAGAAAAAGTGTTTGAGTGTCGGATGAGAATTGAGCTTGGCTGCCAACACACGGAGAATGCTCTCTAAACTAGATACTGTGAAGCTGCCATTCAGGAATGATTTGGGGAGGGAGAAGTCAAAAGTAGATATCATAACTATGAGAAATTCCTTGCATTGCAGACTATCTGTACACATTGGGATCTTGATGGATGATGCCCTTCAGAAAACAATATGGTTGATACCACAGCAAATTTCAGAAGTCTGAAGCTAATTCCTGGAAAGTCATTCCAGATTCTATTGTAATATAATAAGCAAGTGTTAATTGCCCTAGCCAGAGCGTCTGTGCAATTTTAGACAGTGAAGAAGTTAAATTATTTACAAAGTATTTCAGTTTACTTGTGATTGCCACCAGTAAAGTGGATGAGCAGCTCGCTGTGTACCCATTTCATCAGAAACAGCTTCATCAGTGATTTTAAATGTGTCTATGGACATGTCCAAATGTTCTTAATATCCACTTTTCATGCATAAGTAGCTGTTTTAGCTGAATAGATCAATAGAATAGCAGTCAGTACTGTATTTAATTACAGCACTCATCCTATTCCTGAAAGTTGAGAGAGCATAGAATTTTTCCAAGATGAATTAATAGCCTTTTGGGCTCATTTCTAGATGAATTAGTTGACTTTTAATGAGTCCATTTTAAGTAAAATAAAGATTAAATTCTGAAGACATTTTGTACGCAAAGGATTTGAAATTTTTTTTTTTTCGTGACCATTTTGAACTGCGGGGTCTTTTTTATTTAAAAAAAACACAAAAGCAATCTTTCTTGGGTAATGCCCTGAGAAAATTACTTGGATTAGCTTGTGAAATGAAGACAGGCAGCAATTCCAGCTGCTTTTTACATAGTCTGAGAGGTTTAAAGTACTTGATTTTAAAGCACTGCGTGACTCTTATCTCATCGCGTTACTAAGTGCAGCATGGTTGGCAGTTTCTCATGCTTCCACAAGCTTAGAAATGTAGCAAACAGTGAGGAATATAGTAGCAGACTTCAGGAGGACACAGACAACATGATGAAATGGCAGATGACATTTAATGTAGAGAAGTGTGAAGTAATGCATTTTGGAAGGAAGAACGAGGAGAGGCAATATAAATTACATGGTACAATTTTAAAAGGGATGCAGGAACAGCGAGACCTGGGGGTTCATATACACAAATCTTGGCCGGTGGCAGGACAAGTTGAGAAGGCTGATACCAAAGCATACAGGATCTTTGGCTTTCTAAATAGAGGCACAGAGTACAAAAGCAAGTAGGTTATATGGTAAGCCATTATAAATCACCAGTGAGGCCTCAGCTGGATTATTGTCCAATTCTGGGCACCACACTTTAGAACTTCAGTTATGTGGAGAGATTAGAAAAACTGAAATTGTTCTCCTTGAAGCAGTGAAGGTTATGGGGAGATTTTTGATAGTTGATGGGGAGAAACTGTTTCAACTGGCAGGAGTGTCGATAACCAGAGTACACAGATTAAAGATAACTGGAGAAAAATTCAGGGAGAATGAGAATTTTTGTAATGCAGTGAGTAATGATCTGGAATGCAGTGTCTGAAAGGTGGTGGAAGCAGATTCAATAGTAAATATTTGAAAATGAGAAATTTGAAAGAAAGAAAGACAGACTTGCATGTATATAGCGGCTTTCATGATCACCGGACATCTCAAAGCCAATGAAGTACTTTTGGAATGTAGTCACTGTTGTAATGTGGGAAACGCGGCAGCCAATTTGTGCACAGCAAGCTCCCACAAACATTAATGTGATGACCAGATAGATACTGGGGATAGCTCCCCTATGTCGAAATAGTGCCATAGGATCTTTAACATCCACCTGAAACATCTCATCCGAGAGATGGGTGATTGGCATGGCTATGGGTAAAGAGCAGGACAGTGGGACTAATTGGATAGCTCTTTCAAAGATCGGCCAAATGGCAGCCTCCTGTGCTGTATGATTCTGATGGTAATACTTGGCTAATGTGCATGTTTGAACATATGAAAATGATGGGCAAGTAAAGACCAGCTGGTCCATCAAGCCTGCCCCACATTCATGATGGCCGGAACATCATGACTGGACAATTCCTAACCCCCCTCCCACAGCCTGGGACAGGCAAAATACAAAGAGGAAAAAACCCGGGGCCAATAAAGGGAGAAAAAGAACGCTGGAAAATTCCTCTCCCATCCCCTCGGATCATCAAAATCAGTCCAGTATGTTAACTAATATAAAAAGAGAAAATGCTGGAAATTTCAGCCGGTCAAGCAGCATCTGTGGAGAGAAAACCGAGTTAACGTTTCAGGTCTGTGACCCTTTATCAGAACTGGAAAAGTTTGAGATGTAACAAAAAAAATCTGTGACCAGATCTGATGAAGGGTCACAGACCTAAAACGTCAACTCTGTTTCTCTCCACAGATGTTGCTTGACCTGAGATTTCCAGTATTTTCTCTCTCATTTCAGATTCCAGCATCCACAGTATTTTGCTTTTGTACCAGTATGTTAACTGATACTCCTGTGTGTTTCAAAAGTCCTCTATTTTTTGTTTAGGTCAGATGACTGATCAGTACGCTGAGAATCTCAAAGCAAGTTTTGTTAGGATACTTGGAAAGAGACTATCTTACTATTCCTATAGTTTCATACTTTCTGGAATTGCTCCATCTCAATACTTTTGAGGTTGTGGTTCTTTTAAAGCTTCATAGAGTATGGCAACTATTTTGAAAAATTGTGTTTGAATTTCAGTGGGAAAACTTTTGTGGAAAAGATGTAATTAAGTACTCCAATTTTAACCTCGCTGCCTGAGGCACCAGTTGAAGCTGCAGTGCAGATTAGTGGGTACCAGTCATCCTTTTGTACCTCACCCAAGCAACAATGCTCCATGTGATACCAGACCATGAGTATCGGGACGCACGGAGCTCAAATGCATCTCGCGCAATGCCACAGAGACACTTTCTAGCAGGGTCAGTGACGAGCGATCAGAGTCTTGCTCACTTCCTCTTGACTATCCAATTCCAGCTTTTTTCAGTCATAAAATGCTAGATGCCAGCAGGACAAGGTAGTCACCAAAAGGGAATTCAGAAGAAACTTCTTTACCCATAGGGTTGTGAGGCTGTGGAACTTGCTACTATAGGGAGTGGTCAGTGCTAATAGTATAGACACATTTAAGGGGAGGCTAGACAAGCATATGAGAGAGAAGGGAATAGAGGGCTATGCTAACAGAATTAGATGAGGAAAGATGGGAGGAGGCTCGAGTGGAGCATAGAAAATAGGTGCAAGAGTAGGCCATTCGGCCCTTCGAGCCTGCACCGCCATTCAATGAGTTCATGGCTGAACATGCAACTTCAGTACCCCATTCCTGCTTTCTCGCCATACCCCTTGATCCTCCTAGTAGTAAGGACTACATCTAACTCCTTTTTGAATATATTTAGTGAATTGGCCTCAACAACTTTCTGTGGTAGAGAATTCCACAGGTTCACCACACTCTGGGTGAAGAAGTTTCTCCTCATCTCGGTCCTAAATGGCTTACCCCTTATCCTTGGACTGTGACCCCTGGTTCTGGACTTCCCCAATATTGGGATCATTCTTCCTGTATCTAACCTGTGTAAACCCATCAGAATTTTAAACGTTTCTATGAGATCCCCTCTCATTCATTCTTCTGAACTCCAGTGAATACAAGCCCAGTTGATCCAGTCTTTCTTGATATGTCAGTCCCGCCATCCTGGGAATCAGTCTAGTGAACCTTTGCTGCACTCCCTCAATAGCAAGAATGTTCTTCAAGTTAGGAGACCAAAACTGTACACAATACTCCAGATGTGGCCTCACCAAGGCCCTGTACAACTGTAGTAACACCTCCCTGTCCCTGTACTCAAATCCCCTCGCTATAAATGTTGGTATGGACTGGTTGGGCCGAATGACCTATTTCTGTGCTATATATCAAGGGCAATTCAGGATGGACAATAAATGCTGGCTTTGCCAGCGATGCTCACATGCCAGGAAAATTTTTTTTTAATGCTATGTAATCATATGCTTGCCTACTTGTCCCCCTCTTTCCCATTTCCCATTCATGTCCCTTTTTTGCCTTGGGGTTTTGGGGAAAGAACATGTAGCCAACGTGACAAACCCCCAGCAACAACCCAGTTTGTCGATGCCTTCATCTAAATAGAGTATGGAGTGAGCCTTCTTCGCACTGAGCAGAGATTTTGCAGGGTAACAGAGTGGATGGGTTGTAAAACTCTCTGGGGTTTATGGGAATTTGGTGTGGTTGAAGAAATAAATCCCGGGGCAATGAGGCATATGTAATTTATGCTTGGAAATGGAGATGAAAGGAAAAACCTTGCAGTTATATAGCACTTTTCACAACCTCAGGACCGTTACAATTTAAATAACACTGCAAAAAAATCTGCAAAAGGACATAGAGTGAGCAAAAACTTGGCAGATGGAGCATAATGTCAAAGTGTGAGGTCATGAACTTTGGCAGAAAAAATCAAAGAGCAAGTTATTTAAATGGAGAAAGATTGCAAAGTGCCGCAGTACAGCGGGACCTGGGGGTACTTGTGCATGAAACACAAAAGGATAGTATGCAGGTACAGCAAGTGATCAGGAAGGCCAGTGGTATTTTGGCTTTTATTGCAAAGGAGATGGAGTATAAAAGCAGGTAAGTCTTGCTACAGCTATATAAGGTATTGGTGAGGCCACACCTGGAATACTGGCCCCAAGTTTCCACATGATTTGCTCCTGATTTTTAGGAGCAACTGGTGTAGAACGGAGTATCTTAGAAATCGGAATTCTCGTCATTTAGTTTGCTCCAGTTCTAGTCAGTTAGAACAGTTTCACTTTGGAACAGAATTTTTTTTTCAAAAGGGGGCGTGTCCGGCCACTTACGCCTATTTTCAAAGTTTCGTCAGTGAAAACTTACTCCAAACTAACTTAGAATGGAGTAAGTGAAGATTTTTGTACGCTCGAAAAAACCTTGTCTACACTTTAGAAAATCAGGCGTAGGTTACAAATCAGGCGTAGGGAATGGTGGGGGGGGGGGGGTGTTTAAAGAGAAGTTTACAAACATTAAACACTTCAGTTTTACAAATAAAGAGCCATCATCAATAAGAAATGATAAATACATCAATAAATCAACCAATAAATCAATCAAAAAAAATTAATAAATCATTTTTTTTTAAATCAATAAATAAAACATTTTCTACTTGCCGACTGCAGCACCGGGAGCCCTCCAACAGCGTGCTGGGATGCCCCCCTCAATGTGTCTCTATCTCTCTGTCTGTCTGTGTGTCTCAATCTCTGTCTGTCAGTGTCTGTGTTTCTGACAGCGAGGGGAGGGGGGCAGAGGGAGAGAGGGGGGGGGAGATCAGAGGGAGAGAGGGGGGGGAGATCAGAGGGAGAGAGGGGGGGGAGCAGAGGGAGAGGGGGGGGGAGCAGAGGGAGAGAGGGGGGGGGAGCAGAGGGAGAGAGGGGGGGGGAGCAGAGGGAGAGAGGGGGGGGGAGCAGAGGGAGAGAGGGGGGGGGAGCAGAGGGAGAGAGGGGGGGGAGCAGAGGGAGAGAGGGGGGGGAGCAGGGGGGGAGCAGAGGGAGAGAGGGGGGGAGCAGAGGGAGAGAGGGGGGGGAGCAGAGGGAGAGAGGTGGGGGGGAGAGCAGAGGGAGAGAGGGGGGGGAGAGCAGAGGGAGAGAGGGGGAGGGGGGGGGAGAGCAGAGGGAGAGAGGGGGGGGGAGAGCAGAGGGGAGGGATGGGGGAGAGAAGGGGATAAAGGCGAAGGGGGAGGGAGGCTGAACGGGCCGGGCCCGAGACTTCGGGCAGGGCCCGTCCCCAGCATCAGATTTACAGGTAGGTGGCGTCGGGTTGGTGGGAGGGAGGTCGGTTCGGGTCGGGGAGAGGGAGAGGGAGGTCAGGTCGGATCCAGTCCGGGGGGGGGGCGGGTGTTGGGTCCGTTCCGGCGGGGGGGGGGGTGGGGTGCGAGTGTCGGGTCCGGTCCGGGGGGGGGGGGGGGGGGCGGCGGCGGGTGTCGGGTCCGGTGAGGGGGGAGCGGGTGTCGGGTCCGGTCCGGGGGGAGCGGGTGTCGGATCCGGTCCGGAAGCGGGGGTCGGGAGCTGGCCGTGGGAGGAGCCTTATTCACGCAGCCCCAGTCATTGGGTCAGGGCTAGGGGCTGCGTGCTTCGGCCCCTCCCACACAGTTTCGGGCGCCTGGAGCTACTGCACTTGCGCGCCCACTGTAGCGCGCATGTGCAGAGGTCCCGGCACTGTTTTCGGCGCAGGGACCTGGCTCCACCCCCTACAGCTCCTGCTGCGCTGCGCCGAGGGCCAGAGGACCTGCACGGAGGTGGAGAATCTGGAGGGCTTTTTTAGGCGCACTTTGTGGCGCGAAAAATGGGCGTCCAGGTCGGGACTGCGCCGTTCTAGGCGCGGCTTGAAACTTGGGCCCACTGCATGCAGTTTTGGTTTCCATATTTACGAAAAGATATACTTGCTTTGGAGGCAGTTCAGAGAAGGTTCACTAGGTTGATTCCGGGGCTGAGGGGGTTTGACTTATGAGGAAAGGTTGAGTAGGTTGGGCCTCTTCTCATTGGAAATCAGAAGAATGAGAAGTGATCTTATCGAAATGTATAAGATTATAAGGGGGCTGGACAAGGTCGATGCAGAGAGAATGGTTCCACTGATGGGGACTAGAACTAGAGAGCATGATCTTAGAATAAGGGGCCGCCCATTTAAAACAGATGAGGAGACATTTCTTCTCAGAGGGTTGTAAATCTGTGGAATTAGCTGCCTCAGAAAGCTGTGGAAGCTGGGACATTGAATAAATTTAAGACAGAAATAGACAGTTTCCTAAACGATAAGGGGTTATGGGGAGTGGGCAGGGAAGTGGAGCTGAGTCCATGATCAGATCAGCCATGATCTTATTGAATGGCGGAGCAGGTTCAAGGGGCCATATGGCCTACTTCTGTTCCTATTTCTTATGTTCTTATGTAACACAGCAATCTATTTGAACACAGGAGGTTCCACAAAAAGCAATGAAATACATGACCTGATGATCTGAGAAGGTTCACTAGGTTGATTCCGGAGATGAGGGGGTTGACTTATGAAGATAGGTTGAGCAGGTTGGAGTTCAGAAGAATGAGACGTGATCTTATCGAAACATATAAGATAATGAGAGGGTTCGACAAGGTGGATGCAGAGAGGATGTTTCCACTCAGGGGAAATTAAAACTATGGGACATAGTCTCAGAATAAGGGGCCGTCAATTTAAAATTGAGGAGGAATTTCTTCTGAGGGTTGTAAATCTATAGAATTCTCTGTCCCAGAGAGCTGTGGAGGCTGGGTCATTGAATATATTTAAGGTGGAGATAGACAGATTTTTGAGCAATAAGGGAATAAAGGGTTATGGGGAGCGGGCAGGGAAGTGGAACTGAGTCCATGATCAGATCAGCCATGATTTTATTAAATGGCGGAGCAGGCTCGATGGCCCAAATGACCTAATCCTGCTCCTATTTCTTACGTTATGGTTTTTAGTGATGGTGGAATAAATATTGGCCAGGGCACCAGGTGGGCTCCCCTTCTCATCGAATAGCCTCACGGGATATTTTACGTCCACGTGAGAGCCTCAATTTAATGTCTCATCCAAAAGGCAGCGCCCCCCTCAGTACTGAAGTGCCAGCCTAGATTATGTGCTCAAGTCTCTGGAGCGAGGCTTGAACTTGAATTTCTGACTTGGTCATGAATGCTACTATTTAGCTAAAGCTGGCACCTAAAGGTCACTGAAAGAAAGTGAAGAAACTAGATGCACACCAGGTATGATAACAGTGACGAGGCGAGTTAGCTCTGTGGTTCCATTTGATTGCTAGCTTCTGCCTGTAGCAGTGGCTCCTTATTGCCCAATAAGACTGAGCAATTTGCAAAGTTTCTTGTGAGGCAGCTGTCACAGGAACCTGATTTAAATGATCAATTCGGACTGATCCTCTCTACTGGCACTTCTGTTGATCTCAACAGCTGGGCTGATCCCAGCTCCATAGCAACCTTCTTCATAGCACAGACAAAATGGAATCTCTGCTGGTGGCCCATTGTCATTGAAGATAATGTGAGGACTCATCAGGGAGTAAAAGGCTATGGATTTGATTGGAAATAAGTTGTCGGTTTTGAAGAATAATGAGGGGAATGGCCTTTTTCATTATGATAATGCTTTCTTTCTGTGTCTTACAAATTTCGGGTTTAGCATCGCTGGCCATTTTTGTAAACTGTTTCTGCAAACGTAGGATCAAATTTATTATCCAATATCTAGTTATAATGGTGTGCTTTAAAGGCCATAACAGTAAGACCTTTGTGTGTACTGTAAGCTGTGATCTTGTATGTAGCCACATACATTTCTTGCCTTCCAGAGGCGGATTGATGAGCGTTCTAGTGCGACGAGGCCGGTTGTAAACCATCAAACTGATTTATTTTATGTGAACTATGCAACTAAACGGTATCTTGCTCACAAAGTCAAAAATAATAAATGATGCAACCTTTTACCTTAGCAGGGATCTTTCTCCATTTTGCAAGTCTGTTTGCAACTGTTAGTTCAGTGACTTTAGAAAAGAGACTGCTCTGCCTGTCTCTCTGTAGCAGGCTCCAAACCTTCTACAAACTGATTTTTTAATTCACCCATATTGAGAGAGCTACAGAAGCTTAACCTCCCCCTCCCCCCTCCCCCCTCTCCCCTCTCCCCCTCCCCCTAAGTGGCTTAGCTGACCAACTAGGACTCCTGCGGTGCTCAGTGAGTGAAACCAATCCAATATTATAGGTGCGAACCTTTTGCAAAAGTGCTAATGATCCCCTTCTGTTGTCTGAAATTGATGTTGAACTGCGAATATGTACAGTTCTGTTAATTACTTCACCTGATGCCCCAGCGAACAGATCTAGTCAACATTGTCAGATAACTTGTGTATTGTTGGGACTTAAGTTGCATTCGGCACACAAGGGGTTAATAGCGTCATCATAAAATAAATTAACCCTCATTCCTTTCTGGGTCAAATAGGCACAAATACCAAAACATGAGTGTGTGTGTGTGTCCTACTCAATAGCTATATTTTTATAGCACAATGTATTTCTACTGCAATTTACCCGAGTACCAGGGACCATTTCTTTGGTTCCTGGCTGCAGCCTCTTGCCGCCCAGCATTTCGCTCCGACACGCCGCCCAGCTGCCTGCCAATTTTGGATTGGCAATTGACCAGGGGCGTGCACATGCGGACCGGGAGTTTAGATTGCCCGGGCCTCGAGATGCTGAGGTTTGCTGCCTGTCCAATTCCTGCCTGAGCTAAAATCAGGGCTATGGTGTGTGCGCTAACTGAGCCACTGAGGAAGACTTTACAGTAGATTCTCCTTTCCACTCCCCTCCCTATCAATTTAAAAAAAAAACATATTTTTCTTTTGAACTGGCCTTTTGCATATAACTGGATTACATTGTACTCCAGAATTCTAAGGTCATTCTTGTAATAGAAATTTTCAAATCAATCACTAAGCGCAAGTATTTACTGTCACTGTGTTCTGTATTGTGTTTAGAGGTCAATCAGAGTGTTTGTGTATTATAAATTGGGAATGAAGTGCCAAGACCTCAAAATGCTAATCCTTATCCCTATGATCATATTGATAAGTTGTAAAATTTACTGTACACAGTAGAATTTTCACACTTTTCCTCCAATGTTATCTTTGGTATAAAGGGTCAGTGATGAAAGGGTGTGCGGCTTTCTTCAGTTTGAAGCTGGCTGACTTATTAAATCTAACGCCGGCCCCTCAGATCCTTTCATTCTCATGGAATTAGTTTAATGCAAACACTGCAAGGCCATTGTGCACATACAGCAAGGATCAAGTGACTTGTTATGAATCAAGGCTGCTGCTAGCACTGTGCAATCTTAAAAGTTGGGCATGATTATATAATGAGGAAATGGGTACCTGTCTGCAATTACTTGCAGCTGCTGTGTGACACTTAATTCCAAAATGCCTGAGTGCTCCGCTCATTGGCATTCTGTTTTATATATGTGTGGCTAGTGTGCAGGATGTCAGCTCTTGCATATGTTATGCAGTATTGTGAAACGTTGAAATGATGTCCTCCAACTTATCTAGAAAAGAACTCCTCCCTCTCTTTCTTCCTCCCTTGTTGGAAACACAATCTTTTTGTTGCAAATAAAACTGGAAAATAGTGGAAACACTCAACTGGCCGGTTAACGTTCCAGGATGATGACATTTAGTCACAAGGTGTTAGAGATGAGCAACTTTTAAGCAAGTACAGAGTCAGGGAAAAGGGGGAAAATCTTTTAGTTGCTGCTAGAAAATATATTTATTTGACCTCAGCTGTGTAATATTTCTTTGTTGTAAATGATAAAGTCTTTATGGCTCTTTATGCTGAGATGCAGGAAAAGTTCCTCACCACTATCACTAGCAAATCTCTAAAGGCTCCTTTTACTAGTAACCCATTTTAACTGTGGTGCTTTTCACATTACAGCCCTGTGGGACTGACAATCTTTGTAGTTTACAGCCTCACTTCCAACCAACACTGTTGCCCTAGTTATATTGGGCCCAAGTTTCGTGCCGTGCCTAGAACGACGCAGCCCCGACCTGGACGCCCGTTTTTTGCACCCGAAAGTGCGCCAAAAAAATACCTGCACATTTCTCCGGCTCCCTGCAGGTCATTTGCAGCTTGGCGCAGCGCAGCATGAGCTGTGAGGGGCAGAGCCAGGTCCCTGCGCTGAAATCAGTGCCGGGACCACTGCACAGGCGCGATACAGTGGGTGCGCATGTGCAGTAGCTCCAGGCGCCCGAAACTCTGTGGAAGGGGCCCGAAGCACGCTGCCCCTAGCCCTGGCCGAATGGCCTCACTGGGGCTGTGAGGTTCAGGCTGCACCTCCATGGTCCAGCTCCAGCTGGCACTCTCAACCCCCCACCCCCACCACCTGCCGCTCAAACCCCACCCAGC
This sequence comes from Pristiophorus japonicus, assembly GCF_044704955.1. NCBI lineage: Eukaryota > Metazoa > Chordata > Chondrichthyes > Pristiophoridae > Pristiophorus > Pristiophorus japonicus. The sequence goes on from NC_091987.1 coordinate 6,031,922, forward strand.
TCCTGCTCCGGACCCCACCCCCCAGCTCCGGCTTCCCCCGACCACCTACCTTGCTGGGGGTGGGCCCCGCCCGAAGTCTTGGGCCCAGCTTCTTCACGTCAGCCGAGCCCGTTCAGCCTCCACTCTCCCCTCTCTCCCCCCCCCCCTCCTCTCTCCCCCCCCTCGCCTCTCCCCCCCTCCTCTCGCC